>NC_056749.1:209791717-209929217 GCF_019279795.1 Protopterus annectens | reverse complement strand
CACTTTAGTGGCACAGCCAAAGAGAAGCTATCAAAATCCCTAATCATAAAAATTTTAACTCATAGACATCCACATTATAAAATGCAGGGGGAGGACCCTAACACCACTGCTATTTATATTTACTCACTCCAAAGCAGTTCAACCTTAGGGTTAAGGTAATGGTTGATTTTCAAAGAAAATCAAATGCTCCCTTACTCTCCAATGTTGTGTGACCACAGGCCAGTTATCTATCTGTCTATCTACCATTGATGAAATCATGCAGGTAACTTTTCACTGACTGCTCTTTGATTAAACTGCTGTTGATGATGTACCTCAGTTCCCATAAAGAGCTAATAAAACTTTAGCAAATAGTTAGAGTTTTTATTTTTCAAAAGATAATGTTACTTTTCAGTTAGAGGGTATCAAATTGTATATTTGGGGAGAGTCATGGTTGTTTCACGCTGGTCTTATCTGTCAGCGTATCTCTCAACTGTTCAGATTTTTACAGAATGTCCAGATTTTTGCCTTGTGTTTTTGGTCTGTACCTCGTAAAATTTAAGATTTTCTAGCAAATCACAGAGGACTTAAGTCACTAAATAATGACATACATTTGAATTTCAAATTTCATATCCTTCAGAAGATGCTTGCAAATGCAAATTCTATTACTCTAGGAACATTTTACATTTATAACAGTAATATTTACAATCTGTCCCTATTTTTGGGGCATTGTCCCCCCCATTCTTTTAGGCTTTGTTTGGATTTCTTGCACTAAGAGGTTGTGTATATCTGTCAGAGGTAATGCCTATTTTAGTAGTTAGGGATATTGAGATAAAAAATAACTGAAACTTTTTAAATGGCACTTTGAGACTTGAATAGTTGAATATTATAAATGTGCTGATTCCTCAGCTAAGGATTAAGTCTGGTAGTGTGGTACTGTGAAAGTGTTAACTATGTCTAAAGCAGCCTTAGTACCATGCCTAGTATCCCTACTGTGATTAAGCTCAAGAGAATATGCTTAATTTTACTTTCTTGTTTACTGTGGCTTTGCTCCAGAGTCATTTCAGATTTCCACTGAGATTCATAGCCTGTTTCTGTAGTACTGTACTTTGACTTTGACACATCTCGTGCACATCTGTTTCTTACAGTTTTTATTATAACCTGAAACCATAATTTTATCAGTTGCTGCGATTCAGTGGTACAGGTTATCATTGAAAGCTGTAAGCTGTAGTTAGTGTGTTGCAATCAAACTTCTGCTAAAGCATAGTTTATATCTGGAATTGCATACATGCATGCACACACACTAGGACATCAACTCTAGTGAAAGGTTAATTAAATGATTGATTGTTGTCACTGTAGCCCCATCTGTTCATTAGAAAATGCTATCCTTGCTGCATGGAATAGATCAAAGTCAGCACCTACAATTCCCAGAAAGGCTGATAAGCAGTAGCAGGCAGTTTGCTGAGGTTTATTATGCTAAGTAGGCAGTAAATGGTTATGTCAGTGTCATGGATATTCAGAACAGATCTTGTATATCCAGATATCTGAATACATTAGTCCCTGTTGAATAAAAAATTCAGTCAAGCTAAATACAATTAGGTACTTCTTCACTTACCCGATATGAGAATAAAATAAAATATTTTTCAGTTAGACTTTATTGTGTGACAGAAGTCTGGAGAATTATTTACTTTCAAGCAATTCCTTCTGTTAATAACACTAGCAAATATAAGCTCTGTTCACTGTTGACCTTGTAGGTAGATTTCTGGCATACTCAGAAAATTGTGCCTTAACGCATGCTTCTTTGTCAGTGTTATGTACATGCTGCCCTTCCTGTCCTATTCAAAGCATCACAGGAATGGTTATAATGCTGAATAGGCCATTCACAGCACTTACACTTAAAATCATGTAAAAAGAAAAGCATGTACAGGTCATGTGATGTATCATATCATCTGCTTAAGTATGCAATAGCAACCATTAGGTGTAGCTGTCTCTCCATGCCTGCATATTTAAGCTCTTATCTGTGCTTATGACCTGCATGTGACAGACTGTTAATGCTATATCACTTTCTCTTAAAATTGTCAAGCAAATTTAAGGTTAACAGCACTTTTGGCAGTACATTTTATCCACCATTACTCTTTCATCATTTAACTTCCAACTTCTTCTTCTTCTTTCAACTTTTCCCGCTTAGGGGTCGCCACAGTGGATCACCTGTCCGTTCATGATTGGCAGTGGAGTTTTACGGTGTCGAGTTGCCAGCCCGGCACCCAACCTTCCACAGAAGACACACACACACACACACACACACACACACACATGCACTCACACCTAGGGCCAATTTAGAGTGTCCAATCCACCTACAGCATGTCTTTGGGATGTGGGAGGAAACCGAAGCACCCGGAGGAAACCCACACGACCACAGGGAGGACATGCAGACTCCGCACAGAAGCACTCCAGCCAAGAATAGAACCAGGGAACCTCTTGCTGTGAGGTGACAACTCTAACCGCTGCACCATCGTGGCCACCCCCATCATTTAACTTACAACAGTACCCTGTAAAGACTCCGCACAGAAGGCACCCCAGCCAAGGATCAAACCAGGGAACCTCTTGCTGTGAGGTGACAGTGCTAACTGCTGAACCACCGTGGCTGCCCCCGTCATTTAACTTCCAACAATTCCCTGTAATTTATCCATTTCTACAGTCTCACAATATAATCTAATCTATGTTATTTAAGAACTTCACATTTTTGAAAGTTTGTATTATATAACCCCCATCCTTCTTTCCTCCAAGAGGTGCATGATTATTCAGTTTCTCTTCTCAGCCATTGCAATTCAGTCTATCAGCACCCCCAGAATGATCTAAACAACTATGTAATGAAGTCATTCTAAATGCTGGACATGTTTGAGTAGACAAACCAGATCTGATGAAGTCCATTTGGTGGACGAAAGCACTTATTCTAAATAACAGCTGAGTTATTCTGGTGACTATGTCTATTCAAAAAAATTCAGCAATTTTACATTAGAGGAATTAATATCTGAGGTTTGGACTACTTATTATGGTTTATTTTAATTCTAAGTTTGAGTTTTTATGTTTCATTTTTCTCAAATAACAAGGAAGTGAAGGCAGGCTAGTTTCATGCTGGGAACAGCTATCTCCTCTCATTTCTGATATGGTTTCTGCACTTGTTAGTCCTGTGACTCACTCTTGGTGTAAACAGGGTGCATGGGTATGAGGCAGATTTACCAGAGCTGTTAGTAATCTTTATTATATGACATATTTGAAATACCTTAACTAAGTGTGATCTCACAGAGTTTACCCTTGCCACTAACCTTTCAAGTGGTAACATGGTTTCCTGTTCATGAAATAATTATATCGAAGTATATCTTCCCTTGTTTTTTGAAGGTTTGCTTTCTTGTTTGTTTGGATGCAATAAATAACTGTAATAGTCAGGCAAAATCTGTTCTCACAGATAACAGTTCATCAAAATATAATTGCCTGCTTCTTGTATTAAAGGTATATACTACAGTGTTAACGGCCAACTGTTTAACAGAATTTTCCCCCAATAATTCATCACTCTCTTAAAACATTTTTTATACTTCTGATCATTGTAGTATCATACAACAAAATCTGATTTTGTTTTTAATAATATGAAAGACTTTAACAATAAGTATACCTACCAGTACTGGATGTGAGCCCAGTTCTGTGATTTAGAGAGATAAAATCCTGAATGCAATCCAGAGGACCCAGATTTGTGTTACTGCTCGGGCACTGGAAAACCAAGGAGGGGAAGGGTGGACATGAGCAACCAGTGCTAACTTACCTGTCTTGGCAGTGGGCTGAGTGGTTCTGGTCTGCTACACTTCACACTTGCAAGTGAAGGGTTGCAAATGTTAGAGGGTAGTAATGACCAAGGACATGGGCTTTGGTTCTACCAAAGATGGCAGTGTTTGGTAACCATGTAGGTGGGAACATGCACATACAGATGGAGTGTGTAGCAGAGCACTGACATAAAAACAGTGCCCATATTAGCCACTCAGGGGATTGCATTAGGGCTAAACAGAAAAACCTACATCCTGTGTACCAGAAGTGATGCAGTTGCAGGACTAGAGTGCCATGTAGAAGTAAATTTTTTCATCACTGCTACAGTAGCCTTAGTTATATGAGTTGTATACTGCTAAAGATATAACAGCTGGCCAACTTCCAAAACTTAAGGGCATCTTCCACATGCCCAAGCCATTATCAGTTTCAGCAGATATGAATAAAATCAAGAGTTTGAGCACCAAGTCCTTCAGTGCTTTCCTGCCACCAAAAAGCACTCCTCTTGCGGGCTTTCAAGGATAACAATTGATTAACTGTTCTCCATTGCTAGGCCGATAAGGTCCCTTTGGAGGTAAAAGCTTTGACTAGTTATTTTTGTAACAGAAACATACGGATTTTTTTAATAAAGTACTGTATTTTAAGCTAGAAAAAGAGTTTAAATGCAATGTCCTATGACTTTTAGTCACTTTTTACTATGAAGCACAGATTTTTACTTTTGCGGATATTTTCCAAACGCCTTTTGTTTTTTCAGTAGGCAATAAAAATCTGGCTTGGACACAGATGTTTTTTCTGATAGTCCCGTGGAAGAATTTTCTTTTTCTGAAACCATATCCAGAATGAATCATTTGTTTCAGTGGGGACATAATGATATTTCACTGTCTCTAAAAAATATGATTTATTGTAATTTCCTGAAATTACTCCCATTCCTCATGGTTCTTCCAGCATTATAAGATGTTTTTATTACAGCCTGTAACTTTGACAGCCAGGTTTCTGACCCTAAGTAAGCAGAAAGATTGTATAAAGTTTCTCATACTTATAACGTTTTATTTTTAAATTTTACGGATCTGACACAGCAGTGATTTCCTTGGTAAACCATGCTGCTGCTAAACATCTAGTAGCTGCTAATCTCTTTCCTTCTGATAAGGATGGAAAAACCTTTGAAAGATTTGGGGAATAGTTTATTCTTCAGCTACACTTAGTTTTAGAATTCTTAATTGTCAGGCTCACACATTTAAGTGTATGCTTCTTTTGCAAATATGAGGAACATTACAGCTTCTTTGTTCAATCTTTTGTTTCTGTGTCTCCGGTGACTAAACACTTAAAGTGTGCTTATGTTTCAGCTGATGCTTCCTCCAGAGCTGCTCCTACTGGAACTGTTATGAGAAGGTATACTTGATTCTGGGCACAAAACCTATTTGAGGATGTAAAAGCTGAAATTTTGAATTTTCCTTTGACAGATAGGTTGTGTTTGAACCGTCTGCTTTGGAGGGCATAGACAATTGTGATGAACGAGGAAAGCTGATTCAGGGAGTTTTTTCAGATTTTTCAGAATTCCTTCTCCAAATTTGTCAAGGGGTTTAGAGTGGCCACTATACCATTTTATAAATGACAAAATAGGCTGCTGATCAACAGACTTAGAAAACAATGGCAAGGGAGCTCAAAAAAAGTAGGAGTTCTCCAGATACAAGGACAGTCCAGCAAAGTCTGAATGACTATCTACAGAGTGTTTTCCCTTCTGACCCTTATAATCCTTTAAATGTTCCCCAAAATCTGTCTCTCCATTTCTCTCTTTGGCAACAGAGAGTATCACACAAACTGACTCTGAGAGTGATTCACTGGGGCTATAGATGTCAAAGGAAGTCTCTACCTCCGTTGCCAGGTCAAACTTTATTCCCTCCTGTCATTAACATCTCCTAACTCAGGCAGTGATAGACGCTGTCTGTTCTTCTCGAATAGAAAAACTTTTTTATTCATAAATGTTTCTGGTACAAAAAAGAAGCTTAATTGAGACCAAATTTAGATAATTTCTTTCTAAACCAATTCGCAAGAGTTCCAAAGTTCAAAACATTATCCCTTCATGACCTGTTACCTGTCATCATTCCCTTTTTAAGTTTCATAATTACTCTAGAGTTAAAGGGTGCTTATCATCATATTCTGGTAGCACCAGACTAAAGACATTTCTTAAGGTTTTCTGTGTCTGGATCACATTTTCTGTTCTCCACAATACCCTTTGGGATATCCACTGCTCCATGGGTATTCACAAAGTGTCTCGCTCCAGTGATAGCCTACTGCATACTGCAAGGTGTTCATATTTTCCTTATTTAAACAAATTTCTTATCTTTGCTGAGTCTTTTTCAAAGTATCAGGAGTGTCACATTTGGGTGAAAGATCTCCTGCTAAGCCTTGGGTTTCAGAAGTCTTGATTGACTCCCTTCTATAGGACTTTTTTCCGGGGATGTTTCCTTAATTCTTCAGTTTAAAGAATTTTCTTCTACAGGAAAAAAATAGATCTATATCAAGATCTAGTCCTGAGTTTTTCAACTCAGACCAAGGCATCCGAAAGGGAATTTCTCACTAAATTATGTGTAATGGCTTCCATGACCCTCATGATTCCCCCAACCAGAATTGATATGAGAAAAGTTCAGTAGTACCTACAATTAGTTTAGTCCCAACATCAACATCTCCTGATATTTCAGACATTTGTTTTAGAATTTGGAAAAATGGACCACCTTTGGTGGACAGACCAGTTTTATCTGAATCCAGGTCTCCCATTTTCCCTTCATACTTTGCTTAAGGAGCACCGTCTATGGGAGGAAAAGTGAAGGATCTATGGAACAAAAAGGGTAGACCAAAACACATAAACTTAAAAGAGATATTGGCAGTAATGAATGCTTGCAACTCTTTCAATTATCTGTGGTTCTCAGGACAATTACAACTGATTACAGACACCACAGTAATGTGGCACATAAACAGGAGGAAACGAGATTGTGCCCTCCAAGCAGACTGGCCATGGTAGCCTGGAATATAGCTTTTCAGCATGTTCAGCACAGTCTCATACTGCAGGTATTCTACATCCCCTCGAGCACAGTTTTATGGTAGAGAAGCTGAGCAGGACAGATTCAGACAAATGGAAATTGAATGTGAGGGTCTTCCAGGAATTGATCCCGCTCTGGGAAACATCTAAGATGGATCCATCTGCCTCCATTCACAATTAAAATCCAAAAAACGAGGTCCTTGTCCGTAAGAAGACTCAACAGCCCAAAATCCTAAACGCAATTTATTCATGTAAAACCAAAAACAAAGCGTTTTCGCCACTGCAATCAGTGGCTTCTTCAGAGGGAATATAAAATAGAGCACAAGCTCTCCAGTTATAACAGATGAAGCAGGAAATGACATAATCAAATTTCCTTACGTACAAAAAAATTTTCTTGATCATATATTTATACATTTTATATGTAAATTTTATGTACAAGGAAATATGCAACAACTCTGTGCCTATTATTTCTAGCCTCAGTAGGTGTGTTGATAATTATAACATATATTTCTAAAATACATTAAGAAATTTATTAAAAATTGTTAAAAAAGTTAAAGCATTAAAATACATTAACACGTGGATGTATATGGACAAATAAACAACTAGCCTATTTTCAAATTTTGAAACACTACTACACCTAACTTTTGATGTGAAAAAATACTGGTATAGGGCAATGGATCCTTAATTAAATCAAAAAGACCCAGTAAAAGTGGTGTTTGCCACCTTATTTCTAACAGTAAATAACTCTCTTATATGTAACAGCTCAAGGAACACTTTCCAAATAAAGGGAGGAAGGAAATATCAAAGTTACTAACATACTTGTCCTTGTATTTCACAATACAAGAGGATGTAAACAAAATATTCAGCCTATATTTTGTATATTGTGTATTATATACTAGCCTATCTAAGATAGCTCCTGAGTTTTAACACCGGGGCTATGTTGCAGTTACTATTTAAGCCAGGGTACCTAAACGCATCAAGGCGTAACTGCCATTCAAGCTCCTTATTCTCCAGGATTAAGGAGAAAGGGCCTCCCCTCATTCTCAACGGAACTTGATCGATGGCCATAAACTGGAAGCTGTGGCCTGGATTAGAACCTATGTGTTTTGCCAAAGCGTTATCACTTTTATCATTCTTAATGGCATAAAAGTGTTCATACATACGGTCTCGTACTCTCCGATCCGTTTTACCGATGTAGAACGCTTGGCAACATACACACATTGCAATATATACAATGGATTTACTCTCACAGTTGAGTGTAACTTGAATATAATACTTTTTATCCCTCACTGTGAATGTTTCACCAATTCGGACATTGTTGCACTGTTTGCAAAAACCACATTTCTGCATACCTCTCTTTTTATAGAAAGTGTTTTGTGGTACATCTCTCTGCAATAATTCTTTAAGATTGCAAGATCTCTTAAAGATGAATCTTGGCCTAAGACCTAATTTTTCAGCCAAGGATGGATTGGAAGAGATGAAGTGCCAATTTTTGTATATAATGGCCAGAATCCCTCTAGTATTTCTACTATAGGTCGTAATGAAGCTCAAAGCAAACTCACATTCCTCACCTATTATTGTAGGTGCAATTCTAACCTCTTCATTAAAGCTGGTTTCAGATGTTATTACAACTGAGGTAAGGTCAGTGTGTATCAACTCCTGTTGTGTTAACAGAGGTTTATAAAAGCCATTTATTCTCTTAAACCTCACTTCTTCAATGAGGTCTAATAACAATTGGTCAGGGTAACCTCGATTGGAAAAAATAATAAGGGATTATAAGGGAGAATAAGGGGCTATTTTAGGGATTTATTCCTTGCCGGAAAAATTGACATCGACTTGTATAATTACATTGACATTAATTGTCCAAAAATACCTGTCATGTTTGGAATCCCTAAGATTCATAAGAGCATTACCAACCCACCTATGAGAGCTTTGATAGATGGGAGGTCATCCATCACTTACCCCTGCTCTAAATTGATTACTAACATCTTAGACAAATACATCAAGACCATTCCAAGTATATGTAAAGTTTCTTGGACCTTTCTTGAAAACATCAATGGTATCCCTTACAATAGAGAGAACAACTTTTTAACGATAGACGTGGTAGATCTCTACACCTGTATACCCCACCAGGAAGCAATAGAGTGGACTGGTTCCATGCTACAAAATTCTGGGGCTTCAAAGGAGGAAGTGGACTTGGTAACGGAAATTCTCGATATCGTTCTAACCTCTAACTATTTTACCTTTAATGGGGATTTCTTCCTTCAAAGATGTGGGGTAGCAATGGGCTCCCCTTGTGGGGCTGGTGTAGCAAACTACGTCATGGGATACTGGGAAGCTAATATACTAGGAAAACTACCTGGGATTATGGAACCAGCAGTATTGTACACCAGGTTCCTGGACGATATTTTTATATTGTTCAGGGGCACTGAAATGGAAGCTGTAACCTTTGTTGAGAATATTAATTCAACAACGGAATTTTTGAGATTCACTTCTAAATTTTCAACAAGTGAGACTGACTATCGTGACGTCAGGCTAGTAAAGGACCCATTAAATGGGATACTCACGTCAACTATTTTCAGAAAGCCAACGTACTGCAATTCTTTTCTGCATTTTTCCAGCTCTCACCCATACCAACAGAAACGTTCTATTGTCAAAGGACAATTGGTGAGAGCAGGAAGAATGTGCAGTACGTTGGCTGATTTCACTAAAGAATGTGAATTATTAAGGGAAATGTTTTCCAATCGAGATTACCCTGACCAATTGTTATTAGACCTCATTGAAGAAGTGAGGTTTAAGAGAATAAATGGCTTTTATAAACCTTTTTTATAAACCTCTATTAACACAACAGGAGTTGATACACACTGACCTTACCTCAGTTGTAATAACATCTGAAACCAGCTTTAATGAAGAGGTTAGAATTGCACCTACAATAATAGGTGAGGAATGTGAGTTTGCTTTGAGCTTCATTACGACCTATAGTAGAAATACTAGAGGGATTCTGGCCATTATATACAAAAATTGGCACTTCAACTCTTCCAATCCATCCTTGGCTGAAAAATTAGGTCTTAGGCCAAGATTCATCTTTAAGAGATCTTGCAATCTTAAAGAATTATTGCAGAGAGATGTATCACAAAACACTTTCTATAAAAAGAGAGGTATGCAGAAATGTGGTTTTTGCAAACAGTGCAACAATGTCCGAATTGGTGAAACATTCACAGTGAGGGATAAAAAGTATTATATTCAAGTTACACTCAACTGTGAGAGTAAATCCATTGTATATATTGCAATGTGTGTATGTTGCCAAGCGTTCTACAACGGTAAAACGGATCGGAGAGTACGAGACCGTATGTATGAACACTTTTATGCCATTAAGAATGATAAAAGTGATAACGCTTTGGCAAAACACATAGGTTCTAATCCAGGCCACAGCTTCCAGTTTATGGCCATCGATCAAGTTCCGTTGAGAATGAGGGGAGGCCCTTTCTCCTTAATCCTGGAGAATAAGGAGCTTGAATGGCAGTTACGCCTTGATGCGTTTAGGTACCCTGGCTTAAATAGTAACTGCAACATAGCCCCGGTGTTAAAACTCAGGAGCTATCTTAGATAGGCTAGTATATAATACACAATATACAAAATATAGGCTGAATATTTTGTTTACATCCTCTTGTATTGTGAAATACAAGGACAAGTATGTTAGTAACTTTGATATTTCCTTCCTCCCTTTATTTGGAAAGTGTTCCTTGAGCTGTTACATATAAGAGAGTCATTTACTGTTAGAAATAAGGTGGCAAACACCACTTTTACTGGGTCTTTTTGATTTAATTAAGGATCCATTGCCCTATACCAGTATTTTTTCACATCAAAAGTTAGGTGTAGTAGTGTTTCAAAATTTGAAAAAAAAGCTAGTTGTTTATTTGTCCGTATACATCCACGTGTTAATGTATTTTAATGCTTTAACTTTTTTAACAATTTTTAATAAATTTCTTAATGTATTTTAGAAATATATGTTATAATTATCAACACACCTACTGAGGCTAGAAATAATAGGCACAGAGTTGTTGCATATTTCCTTGTACATAAAATTTACATATAAAATGTATAAATATATGATCAAGAAAATTTTTTTGTACGTAAGGAAATTTGATTATGTCATTTCCTGCTTCATCTGTTATAACTGGAGAGCTTGTGCTCTATTTTATATTCCCTCTGAAGAAGCCACTGATTGCAGTGGCGAAAACGCTTTGTTTTGGTTTTACATGAATAAATTGCGTTTAGGATTTTGGGCTGTTGAGTCTTCTTACGGACAAGGACCTATTTTTTTGGATTTCATTTGTTTGTTCCTTTTTTGTAAGTCCATTCACAATTACTTAAAAAAATTCTACTCTAGGATACCATACAAGAAGGCATGGAAAACAGATGTGTTTTCATTTCCTCAGACATAAATTATCATGTGTGCTTTTCCACTGATATCTGGGATCACACTGAAGATTCAGGACTCTCCATCAAACATTATGGTGACTCACTTCTGGCACAGGAAGCACTGGTTCTCCCTTCTTTTGGAAATGACCAAAGGCAATTACCAGAAGCTTCTTCACAGACTGGGCCTACTCACACAAGACAAGAAGGTGTTTGATGCATCCCAACTTGAAACAACTTCAACTTTAACTATCTGGCTGATGCAGTTTTAATTCTTTTTTTAGGCACCTATTTTCTGAGGGAGTGCAGCAGGTATTAAAGGAAATAAACAAACCTGCTACTAGGAAATCATATATTAGCAAATGGAAAATATTTTCTAGTTGGTGCCAAGACAAGAACTAGACACTTTTAAACCTAGTATTTTTCTAGTTCTATAATATTTGTGTAAATTATTCCTCAACATTTCTTTCTCTATCAAGATACACTTGTTGGCCATCTCAGCATGTCTTTCCATAAAGCTTCCCCTTTCAGTGCTTCCTTAGGTTAAAATGTTTTTGAAAAAGTAGTTACATTCCAGACCTCTTAGAAAACAGGTGGTTCCTTCTTGTTGTCTACTTTGTTTTAGGAAAAATTAACACTCCATTTGGACCAATTCATGAGGTTGATTGCCCGAACTTTTCTAAGAAGAATGTCTGAGTTGTATGCTCTTATGGTGGTTCAACCTTATCTCATTTTTCACAAAGATAGGGTTTCTTTGAGAACTAATCGTTAATTTATGCCTAAAGTGGTATCTAATCTTACCTTGAGCCAAGTTATTCATCTGTCCATCCTTTATCTTTCTAGAACCTAAAAATTAGGGAGAAAAAAAACATTCCATTTTATTTATTTATTTATTTTACATTTGTTGACTGGGATAGTCCGACTGGATGCATGTCCATTTTCAGCGGAGGCCCGGGGAGAAAAGCTCCAAGGGTAAGCAGATACAGCATTACATAATACAAGCATTACATATTACAAACAGACCATTTACAGAGATTACATAAGTAAGCAAGTTAAACAAGTTCCACAGGTTACAGTTAATCCTGAGCGCAAGTCAGGATTAAATTAAATTACACAGTAAACTAGTTAACAGATTTTTTACACATTCTAGAGAGAGTTTGCCAGGCTTGATACATTGACATAGCCAGTTAAGTGACAAATGTTGTTTGAGTCTAGTTTTAAATTGACCTAAGGTGGAAAGTAAAGTAATATCAGCTGGAAGAGAGTTCCAGGATCTACTTACAGAGTTTGCAAGGAGAGAATCACCGTCTGTGTTATTAATTTTGCTATTCTGAATTAGTAGTTTGTTAGAGGATCGAAGCGGTCTAGGATTGTTATAGGGGGTGATAATATTTTTAAGTGCAGGAGTATTGTCTGGATTATAGAGGATTTTATAGGCCGTAATCAGTTGGTTATACTGGATTAGGCTGGGTAGTTCAAGCCACCCAAACTTATTTAGATTGATGCAATGATGTGTCCTAAAAGGCAGCCCAGTGGCAAACCTGGCAATGTGGTTGTAGCAAATTGAGAGTTTGTTAAGGACAGTCTTGTTTAAATTCGAGAGTAGAGGGGATGCATACAGCAGGTTGAAAGAAGGTGAGAGCGAGCTATGGCAATTTTAGCTGTAAAGTGACCCTAGTTTTGTATTGATGGTTTTGATAGTTTGGTTAACATGTAGGTCAAATTTTAGATTATTGTCTATGATGACACCTAATAGTTTTGTAGATGGGTCAGGGGAGATTATTGTGCCATCATTTGATTTTATGGTAAAGGTGAAAGCGGTAGACCTACGTGTTGGTGAAAATAACAGCATTTTGGGATTTAGGATCAGACGATGTTCGGAAATCCAGTTTTCTATTGTATTAAAGGTGGTCTGGGTAGCTGACCATAACTCTACTGGAGATGTGGCTGAGCAAATCAGAGTAGAGTCATCAGCATATTGGATACAGCTGACTTTTGGGATGACAGTATAAAGATCGTTAATGAAGATGGAGAACAGTAAGGGCCCTAGTATAGAGCCTTGTGGTACTCCAAGGGTGTTAGGTAGAAGGTTAGAGAGTTTGTTCTGCCAGAGGACAGCCTGCTGTCGACCATTTAGGTAGGATTGAAACCATTGAAGGGCTCCATTATCTAGACAGAATGTTTGCAGGGTGTGGATTAAAAGTTGGTGAGCAACCATATCGAATGCCTTGGAAAATCCAAAAAGAGGGCTGAGGATATATAATTATTGTTGCAATTATGGTTTATGGTGGTGGTAAAGGCTAGGAGGGCTGAAGTAGTGCTGTGATGAGGACAGAAGCCATGCTGAGTGTCTGCCATAAGGTGGTGCATGAGTTGTCTATGAATACATTTTTCCATAATCTTTGCAAGTGGAGAGAGTATAGCTATTGGCCTATAATTGGAGAATTCAGTAGAGCTGCCTCCTTTGTGAAGTGGGATTATATATTTTCCAGATGGTGGGAATTTTAGCTTCTACTATGGTTCGATTGATTAGTATTGAGACCGGGTAAGCAATAGCATCAACTGATGTTTGTAGGTACTCAGCAGGGAGTTGATCAGCAGAAAGTGTAGTGGGTTTTAATTTTTTGATCAAGGTACAGATAAGTGAAGTGGCGACTGGTTGGAAGCTGAACGCGAGTAGGTTTCTAGGGGTGCTACTTTCAGGACCAGGGGAGCTAGGAGGTAGTTGGCTAGCTAGGACTTGAATTGCCTCAGTAAAGAATTGGTTAAAACTATCAGAAACATCTTCAGGGGTTTTATCAATAGTAGCAGCAGGGACTGGAGTTGAAGTTTGTCCAGGATGTAGTAGATTATTTAAACCTGCCCAAAACTTCTGAGGGTTATTTTGATTTACTGTCTGTAAATTACAGTAGTATTGTTTTTTGTCTTGTAAAATAGATTTTTTGGTTTTGTTCCAGGATTGCCTGTATTTAATGTGACCTTGAGGGTGTTTAGAAGAACGCCATAAAGCCCATGCTTTGTTTCTAAGGGTAATTTTGAGTTTAGACTCTATAGAAAGCCATGGCGCAGTTTTTGCCTTGGTTCTCTTTGAACGAACAGGTGCATGCAAATCAAGGATCTCAAGGAATTTGTTGTTAAAGTATGCTACTGCTTCCTCTAAGGGGAGGTGTTTTAGAATAGATCATTTACATGAGTTTAGTTCTTGTTGGAATTTGGCAGGGTCAAAGTTTTTATTGTTTCTAACCTTTCTGAATAAGGGTTGTTGGGAATTAATGGTTTTGTGCTTAATTACATATGTGAGAAGGTGATCGCTTAGGCCATTAAGGAGGGTACCAGAGGTGTACAGTTGGGGGTGACTATTTGAGTACCCAGTCAAGTATACTTTCTTTTTGGTTGGGTTTACCTATCCTGGTAGGGGTAGATATAATTTGTGTAAATGCATGCAGGTTAATATGGGTGGTTGGGGATTCTGAGGAACAGGTGCCCAGTCTATGTTAAAGTCTCTAAGTAGTAGGGTTTCTTGGGGGTAGTGACATGATAGCCAGTGCAGGATATCTTCAAATGTAGATATATTGTTACCTGGGAAATGTACATACAGATGATATTAATGCATTTATTTTTATTAAGTTGCAATTTGGTGGCAAGAATCTCTAAGTTATTAATCTGAGGTGGTTGTATTACATCTATGGTGACATTCAACTCAGATTTATAGAGTACAGTTACCTCACCCCCCTTCCTCAAAGCACAATCCAGCCTGTATATGTTGTACTCAGGTGGTAACACTTCATTGTCTTTAGTGTTAGGTTTTAACCAGGTTTCAGATAAACAGAGAATCTCAGGGGAGTGGACATCCAAAAGTGCATGCAATTCATGTACCTTGTTATTAATGCTTCTAATATTGAGATGACAGACTAGGAGAGAGTTAGTTGGCCTATTAATTATAGGTTTGTAGCTTAGATTGCAAGTAAAGGGGGCATGTGTATCTGAAGTGAATGGGCCAGGGTTGGGGTGAATATCACCACCAAGTATTAGGTTGAGTCTATACTTGGTGATGAACTTCAGGAATTTGTTTATTAGTTTGTGGTAGTGTTTGGATCTAGAGCTAATGTGCCTGGGGTTGAGATGTTGATAGACTGAACAAGATGTTGGATAGGATCTGGTACTGAAAGTATGGTTGAAGATGGAAGGATTTACAGCTGGGGTGATAGTATGGCCTTTTGGGACCTGAAATCCAGTGAGAAACTGGTTTTCATACAAGGTAAGGAGGCATGGTGTGAACAAGAGGGGTAGTAAAGAGGAGTATATCATTATCTGTGATTCAGCTAGTGAGTTAAGGAACTGTTTTACCTGGTGATGCAACACCAGAAGATAGAGTGGTGAGGTAAAGGTACTGGAAGGGGGATGGGAGAATGCCAGATGAAAGCTAATAGGTGCTATTAAAATGTAGGTAGTAGAATGGGGGTGGGTGGAATTATCCCAGATGAAAGCAGATAGGATCTAGAAAGTGGGGGAGTGGCTATAGTACTATAAATTTAGAGGTACTGGGGGCGGGAGGGAATTGAAGGCAGGGAGGGAGCGAGAGAGCGTAGCGAGGCTATTGCAGTTTACAAGGTTTCCTAAGGTGTCCTAAAGCTATAAGGTAAGTATTACAGCTCTTAATGTAAGTCAATTTACTTAAGTTACATGGAAGGAGGCAACCACTCAAGTAGAAAAAAAGAGCCCTATGGCTGACCAATATGGTGACCTGCTTAATTACACAGCACTGTAAGTGAAAGCTTAACAAATGCTTTTTGTGTTTGCAACCTACTCTGTTTAAATGTTGAGAGAAACTGATTGCAGTCCTGTAGACACCGTTTTGTAGGGAACTGTAGAGTTCAACTAGGAAAAGAGAAAAGCAGAGATTCTAGGGTAAGCATGAAGGCAACAACAGGCAGTTATTATATAATAATACATTCAGAAAGGTTTGAGGGTGAGGGGGTAAAGTAGCACACTTCAGAATGAACTAAGATTTATACTTAAGAAACCTAAGCAAGAGAGCAGTGCAGTAAATAAACACTTGCCAGATTTTAAAGATATACCAGAAAAACTAAATCAATTGTTCACAATTGTACAACTGGAAAATTGCCAGTAAAAGCACTTCAGTTATAGCTGGCCCAAGTTATTCAAGTCATAAAATCACTTCTTCAATGTGTGTGTGTGCAATGTAAACATTAAAAACACATGCAGCAAGTAGGAGCTCTGATTATACAATTTCTCTAGGTACAGGTTCAGTTTAAACACAAATATTACCACAGAAATTCGGTAAAGTCACTAGCTAGTTATATAGCCTCTGAAAACAAAAAATAGAGCAGTCTGTGCAGAATCAGAATTTAGCAGCAGGTCATTCAGTTGCACAAAAACTCCATACAATGAAGAAACTTACTCTGAGTCACACCAGGCCAGCCAAGGGGGGAAGAGAGAGGGAAATCCTAAGCACCTAGATTTGAAAATGATGCTTGTACTGAATTGTAGCAGTTTAACCTGTTTGAGGAAAGAGGGGGTGGGGGAAAGAGAAGGCAGTAGGAGTGGTTACAGGGAATACCCTGATTGAATCAAGACACCACACCAGAGGTAAGTTGAATGTAAGGGCCTAAAATCTGCACTCAGCACTGTGTTATTTGCACTCAGTACTTTAATTTTAATGTTACTTGCACTCAGCACTGTAATTTCACTTATGTTTAGCATAGAGTGACCAAACATCCCATAAAAAAGGGATTGTCCCGTTTTTTCTTGATCGTACCCAGTGTCCCGAAAAAGTCCCTCGGGATGCCTAAATGTCCCATTTCTATCAAATCACTAAAACTTCCTAATTATATAACTTCAAGTAATATTTTGGCTACTTCTGAAAAGCTTGCAAAAATAAACAGGTATTTTCTGTTTACCTTTCTGAGTAACAGATGAGGGAGGAGCAGCTTTTTTCCCAAACAGATACTTGCTGCCCACTATGCTCGTTCTCTTTTGCGTATAATTTTGAGTCGGTGTGTAAATGCTGTGCTTCGTAATAAAATGCAGACTGGTCCTGTCCCTCCATACACCCGAACCCACAAGTGCCTCAACACAAGTTTTCAAACCATTATTACTCCTCATTGATGATGATGATGATGACGGACCGACTGATAGTGGTAAGAAAGATTGTGTACATAAGCATATTCTACATGTCAACCGCAACATCTGTATATAAGGGGTTGAAGTGCCCATTGAACTTTTCTAAGACAAAAGCAGGTCATTTTAAGAATAAAAAAGTGGCTTCTTCCACCATACACACTTGTGATATACGTTTCCTTCATTTACCACACAGCACACAAATATTGATAATAAAAATCGAAACTCAGCATAACTGAAGTTGTCAATGTCACATGTCAATATCGCGTCACGCCGCATTTTTACTATTTCCTTTGCTGCAGGGACTACAGCTCTATTTCCGTAGCTAATATGACGAAATGAGCAGTTAAAAACTGCAGTACCAACAATGCATCGCGAAAAGCGATAGCACATCCTCCCCTTTTGTAAAGTGCATGTCAAGTAAACTAAATCCCACCTCATTGTTTTGATTGGCAGGTTATGGTAGATAAACGGTGGTGAAGAAGGTGAGTATGTGTGTTGTTGCAATTATTTGAAATTAATGGTATCTGAAGGAAAGTTTGAAAAATATATTTTACAGCGTCATATCAGATGTTTCACAATTTCTTGAAAGCTACTTTTTTAAAATATGTAATTTGGGGTTTTGGAGTGTTATGTGAAACTTATTTGGCGATACCAGCTGCGTATTTTATGTATGCAAATTTGATAACTTTAAGGTCAGTCTGTATGCAAAACTGATCTTGTTTTAATATTTTTCATTTTTTAGACTTTTGAGTAGCGTAAAGAACATGAGACCTTGTTGCTATGGCTACTGGACGCGCGCGATTATTTAAAGCGAACATAGAGCAAGGAAGAGATGGCCAAAGGAACTCTACAATGGAGAACGTAAGAAGGTACACTGTAGTTGAGGAGCAAAGACAATAAAGTATAACAGAGGCCGGTGCTAGCATTTTGGGGGCCCCCAGCAAATATCAAGTCAGGGGCTCCGCTAAACACTTCTAGTCTAAGTGCTACAAACTTTTAGAAGTAAGCATAGCTGTATAGACAGACCTGTAGCAGCGTGTAATGTGTTAGTCTTATGTGTGATCCTTGCCGGCCTGTTCGTGTCAGAGTGACAGGTGTTTGTTTTGGGTGTTGAACTTTATTCTTTAATTTTACATTATCATCTCATATAGACAATAATTATGCCCAAGCGTCAATGTAAGTTTATGGAGGAGTATTCCAAAGAGTGGAACTATATTAAAAAGGGACAATATGACAGTGAAGCCGAGTGCACAGTTTGCAATAGTGTTTTTAGTATTGGTCATGGTGGACGTTCAGATATAAAACAACACATCACATCAGTGAAACATAGGAACAGACTGAGTGCCCCAAGTAGCAGTATGTCTCTTAACAATTATTTTATAAAACACGATTCTAATGAAGAAACGAAAGTTAGAGCTGCTGAACTAACTTAGGCCTACCATACGGTAAAGCACCATCACAGCTTTAGGTCAAATGACTGTGTCAACAAGTTAAACAGCATTATGTTTAGTGACTCATCAATTGCATTAAAGTTTAGCTCTGCCAGAACAAAGCAATCAGCCCTGATAACTGGTGTTTTAGCTCCATTCAGCATGAAAACTAGCATTGAAGAGATAAATAAATCCCCTTTTTATGGCATTTCAACTGATGCAAGTAATCACAAGGCTATAAAAATGTTTCCTTTTGTAGTTCAGTTTTTTGACATAAATGAAGGGATAAAGTCAAAGTTACTGAAAGTAGCTTCCTTGCCATGTGAAACGTCAGATGAGATATCTAGTTTCTGCTTGAACTGTATTGATGAATTCAAGTTAAATAAAAACAGTTGCATTGCGTTTTGTGGTGACAATACCAACACAAATTTTGGTGGTTTGAACAGAGTGGGAAAAAACAATGTATTTACAAAATTAACGACTCATTTACATGGTGGTATTGAAGGTGTGAGTTGTCCTGCGCATGTACTACATAACTGCATATGTGCAGCAGCTGATAGATTAAGCTGTGACATTGAAGGTATTGTTGTCAAACTCTTCTCTTATTTTTCTATATACACGGTGCGAACAGAGAGGCTAAAAGAATTTTGTGAAATGGTCGACGTCGAATTTGGCACTATTTTGGCGTATTCAAAAACTTGTTGGCTGTCTTTGATGCCTGCAATAGAACGAATTTTAAAGCTGTTTGATGCTTTAAAGGATTTCTTTTTAAACGAGGAAAAAGCTCCAAAGATTTTGTTAACATTTTTTAATAATCCTTTAAGTGAGGCATACCTATGGTTTATCCATAGCCAACTCAGTATTTTTCACCAAGGAATTAAAAAGATTGAAGGAAGTACAAAAAGTGTTATGGAAGTCAGTGATGTATTGGAATGTACTCTCAAAGCTTTGACCAGAAGAAAAGAGGAACAGATTTTATCATTTAGTGTAAAATCCATTCTTAAACGGGCCAATATTACGCAGCAAGATGAAATTAACTTCAAAAATGAAGTTAACGAGTTTTATGAAACCTGTCTACAATATCGTAAAAAATGGAGTGAATCATTCTCTACCTTCTCAAAATTCAAATGGATGCTTTTGAAGGACATCCCCAGTTGGGAACAAATTGAAGAAACTATTTGTTACTTCAACGAAAAAAGTATTGAAATAAATGATACTTTGCTATTTGATCAACTGGCATCGTTAGCGGATTTTGTAAGTGAAAATATTAAAGAGTGGACTGATGAAGATAAAAAAAACACCTCAGTGTCACGAAAAGTGGGTTTGTTTTTTCAAAACCCATACTAGGCCAGAACAGAACTCTGAATTTTTGAAGATATGCCAATATGTGTTTGCGATCCCTGCCCATAATGGTAATACTGAAAGAATCTTTTCGCTCATGAACATTCAATGGGTGGATGAAAGAAAGAAGACGAGAGTGGAGACCCTTTCTGCAATCCTGCAAGTTATCTACAATTTCGAAATGGGCTGTTATAGTTTTTACAAGTTTATATTAGATAAGAAGGAGGTTTTAACAATGGCTGGGACAACAGCCAAATATCCTCAATTTAAATCCTAGACTAGTGAAATTTAATTTGTTGTGTTGTATTATGTTGTAAAATATGTATAAATAAATAAGTATTCACTGCAAAATTATTGTTTTCATTTATGATATGCCTCAGTGTTTAATTACAAAAGTGAAGGTAAATTTAAAAAGATTTCTAGGTCTCAAAATAGTTAAAATGAGCATATTTCAATAAATAGTTTCCAGCGGAGGCTCCCTGGACCCCTCTTTATCTGGAGGGGATCCCCCAAACCCTCCTTGGGTGTGTCCCGTTTTTTCCAGTTCATGATTTGGTCACCCTAGTTTAGCAGGAAAGACAGACCAACAGTATACAATTTTGGGAATTTTTACAAGGGTTACTTATTCAAATGTCAGGCTGTTGCAGTTTACAAGGTTTCCTAAGGTGTCCTAAAGCGATAAGGTAAGTATTACAGCTCTTAATGTAAGAGTCAATTTACTTAAGTTACAGGGGAAGGAGGCAACCACTCAAGTAGAAAAAAAGAGCCCTATGGCTGACCAATATGGTGACCTGCTTAGTTACACAGCACTGTAAGTGAAAGCTTAATAAATGCTTTTTGTGTGTGCAACCTACTCTGTTTAAATGTTGACAGAAACTGATTGCAGTCCTGTAGACACCATTTTGTAGGGAACTGTAGAGTTCAATCTGTTTAAATGTTGAGAGAAACTGATTGCAGTCCTGTAGACACCGTTTTGTAGGGAACTGTAGAGTTCAATCTGTTTAAATGTTGAGAGAAACTGATTGCAGTCCTGTAGACACCATTTTGTAGTGAACTGTAGAGTTCAATCTGTTTAAATGTTGAGAGAAACTGATTGCAGTCCTGTAGACACCATTTTGTAGGGAACTGTAGAGTTCAGTCTGTTTAAATGTTGAGAGAAAGTGATTGCAGTCCTGTAGACACCATTTTTTAGGGTGCATGTAGATAACTCAGATACTGTATTGACAGGACTAAAACTTTCCAAATCTCTGATCAGTTATTCATTTCTTATGCAGGTAAGAAAGGAAGACAACCTGTGTCACAGGTTATCTCCAAGTGGGTTTTCCTGCTGTTACATTTTGTTATATTCACCACAGTAAGGCAATTCCAGGCTTGGTCAAGCTGAACAGCCAACTGCTCTGGATTGTCTGGAATGCTCTGCATTTGTGATCACATTATCCCACTGTTCCACTGTTCTGCATTGAGCAGTAGTGGTCTGCTTTGCAATTTTTGACTGGCTTGTATATCACAAGTATAGCCAGTCGGCATTGCACTATATGAACTGCTCATGAGACAAAAGGAGCCAATCAGGGGGAACAAAATACAGCCAATCACATACTGCTACTAGTTTTTTGTGCCACTGCAATACCTTCAAATCAGTTATTGCAAGACACAGAATAAAGAAGGTTCTGGGGTTAAAACCTTCGTTATTTTGACCTGCTGATGTGCTATATCACACAAGCCTCTGAATAGTCCGTATTCAAAAAGAAAGTTGTCTGTACCTTAAAAGCACAATTAAATATTAAAGTGCAGTCTCCAGTGGTTTGTGGGCATAATACTTATAGGTTATTGGCATATTTAAACACACTGTTCTTGAGGAAAGATCATGTTTGAATTACTAAGTCCGTATCATGGTCAATTTATTTTTTACTCTGTAGCATCTGAAACAGAGTAGACAGAACGCTAATGTAAATGAAATGTTAATGAAAGTTTGTCTACTTCAGTGTCAGCTACAAAAAAAAAACAAAAAACAAAGACAGTGGTTGCTTACATCTCAACTGTCCAGATTTTTGCAGAATGTCCAGATTTTTGCCACATATTTTTGGTCTATTCCTCATAAAGTTTGTGTTTTTTTGGCAAATCACTGAGAATCCAGGTCACTAAATAATGACAAGAACTTGAGTTTCAGATTTCAATAATTCACATTCTCTAATTCTGTCGATGCTCCATGTAATGGTAGCAATAATTCTAAAGTGTCCCTGACTAATTCTTTATTTGTCCCTTATTCTTCTCTGATCTGTCCTTGATTGGTTGAGTTAGCAGATTTAGTTGGGAGAAAATGTGGAAGAGTTGGAAAATCAGGTGCTGAAGGGCATTTTTTTAATAGTTGCACTTGAATACTGTTATGTAGCTATTTGCAGCTGAGTATATTGCATTTTATCAATGGTTTCTGCTCATTTTGTTTTATTTATTGTTGTGTGTCTTGTTGAATTTTTAAAAAATGTCCAGTATTCGCTAACTTAATACTTCTGGCAGAACGCCCACTTTCCCATGGAAATGGTGTACTTTCATGCAGTGTGAAAATAGGGTGTTCCACATTTTGCCTGTTTGTCACACATTGCTAGGATCTGTGTTCCACATTGGCCACTTAAGAGGTTGAGACCTATGCGGTCAAGGCTTGGCTTCATCTCTGGCTTTTCAGAAAGGGGTGGATTGTAGAAGCATTCTAGAATTAGTAACTTGGTCCTCCATACATACTTTTACTCAGAACTACAAGCTAGATTCCTTTTCCAGGTCTAGAAAAGGCTTTGTTAAGTCCATTCTCCAAGAAAGAAAGAAAAATATGATTACTGCTTAAAGTTGTATTCCAGTAATGGTGCCTTAATCTGTGGTGGGATTGCTATAGTGTCATTATTGCAAATTCTGCTCCAGGATTTTTGATTCAGTAATTTTTGTAGCTGTATAGACCTACTTAAAGTTGCATTACAGTGCCTTTCTGTTTACCCTGCTCTTTGAGTCTGTCCCACCCCCTACTGAGGCATTAAGCTAAAAGTTTCTTCAATTCTAACCACATCACTTGAGCTCCAGTTTGAATTTTTCCCCAACCCTCCCACCCTTTTCTTGTTGTAGCTGTAAAAGGCTATGTCTCTGGCTACTGCCCCTTATAGTAATCTGTCTCCCAAAGCCGATGCTTCATTGCTTTGTTTGTTGTGTAACCTTTTTAAGTACTTTCCCACCCAGCAAACTAGTATTGCACTTGAGTAAATCTCCTTTATTAGAATTTGTCTCCTGCTCATTTTCCCAGTGGTCTCTTCTGTTTGCACCCTGGCCACATTCTGATGGGGTCCTGAGTTAATCCTGCTCTGTCATTATCAGATAAGAGACATATTTTATTGTTTTACACTTTAGTAAACTATTGAGTTCTACTGGTTTATTTTTACTTTATTTGTTGATTTTACCTTTAAAACATTCTAAATGCTTAGAACAGCTAGTTTGCACATTAAGCAGCACTATTATCAAATATTAGCACAATCTAACCTACTATAGTACTAGATCCCAGAGATCACCCAAGGAGACCTGTGTATAACCCAGTCTATAACCTACAGTAGCCCACCCATATATAGGTCTGGACTACATGGATATGCAATTTTCAAATTTCTCTGTAGCTGCTTGGATGATATGGGCATCCTGAGACAATGTAGCAATTGTCTCATGTTAACAGACAACTATACCTCTTAACCTATTAGTGCAAGAAATCTGGGCAAAGCCTGACAAAATGAGGGACAAAGGCCCAAAAATAGAGGCACATTTTAAATATTGCTCTTATAAACAACAGGATGTGTGTTAACATGGATTCTCTGAAGGATATGAAGTCTGAAACTCAAATGCATGTCATTATTTAGTGCTGTAATCCTTAAATCCTCCCAGTGATTTATGAAAAAAAACATAATTTTTATGAGGAGCAGGCCAAAAATATGAGACAATAATCTGGACATTCTGCTAAAATCTGTATAGTTGAGAGGTATGCAGACAACCATTTAATCCCTAAAGTAACTACCACAGTAAGAGAGAGATACACATATACAATTTCACCAGAGACTGAATGCATGTCTGAGGCAGGATGTGCATTGCATTGAGTAGCATTTTACCTTCACCAAGGATGATGCCACAGTATGAACAAAAGATAATTGACATCAATAATTTGCTTAGTTTCTGGTGTATGTCCAAGTGGATTCAATATTTGTCAGCATGGGAGGACATGGTTAGCAGACCATGTTGCTTTACAAAAGATGGTCTGCATCTGTCTCCCCATCCCCTAACTGCTGACCAATCCACATTGAATGACATCATCGCAAACATTTTTAAAAAAACAGTTGATTATACATGAAATGTAAAAACATAATTGAACCAAAATACAAGATAAAAATGCACTTGTACAATATGCTTAAATATATAAAATGTTGTGATGCTGATATACATTGTTAAATATATAAAAAGAAATTGTATTTAATCACATTTGCTTTAGCCTTAAGTGTAGGAAGAATAGCAATACTGTTATTGAGGCCAGGTGGATGCATAGCATTTAGCCTAAGTTGCCACATGGTCTCTAAATTTTCCACCTTCATTTTCAAGTCACCTCCTCTTTCACTACTTTTCACCTTGTCATTGACAAAGAAAATAAACTTTTTAAAATTAGTACAACATGTACTATGCCTATAGAGTGCATTGTGAGCATCTTTATTTCCGATGGCCCTAACATGTTCAGTAATCCTTTCCTTAAGTCTTCGTACGGTTTTGCCCACATAAAAACTGGTGCAGCTGATACAGGTGGCAACATATACTAACATGTTAGTGTTACAGCTGCACCTTCCCGGGCAGCTCAAAGAATGGCTGTAACCAGGTATGGACATATATGGGTACTTACATACCCTACAGGTCCCACATTTGTACATTCTATATATAAAAGACTTGCAACTAGAATTCTCCATAATGTCCTTAACATTTCTCCCTCGACTGTAAACTATCCTAGGTCTCAGGCCAATAATTTCCTTACTTGCATCCTTAAGACCAAGGTGCCATGCATAATTAATTTCTGAAACAATATCTTGGGAGATGTGATTCTATCTAAAGACCATTGTAAATGAACCATCAGACTGTTGTTGGGGTGGTTTTACTGGTAACCCAGCATGAAGTATAGGTTGGTAAAGGGTATCTGTCTTCTTTAAAACCTCATGTCTGACCATCAAAATTAATTTTACGGGGTATCCCATATCTAAAAACATCCCTACAAGTTGAAACAACTCACATTTAAAAGTATCAGAGTTGCTCATCAATCTCGACAATCTGACCATCTGCCCCTTGATGGTTCCCTTCTTTGGTGGTAAGGGTGACAACTACTAAAATGGAACATGGAATTCAAAAAAGTTTCCTTCCTGTGGATACCACTTTCAAGAATCCCCCCATCAAAATTCAAATGGATATCTAAATAATTTATCTCACATGCATGCCAAACGTTGGTGAACCTGAAAAAAGTAGTGGTGTTATTTAAAAATTCATGGAACTCATTGGCCTCCTGAAAAATTCAAGGAACTCATTGGCCTCCTGTTCATTCCCTTTCCATAGAATCAGAATATCATCCAAGAATCTGTTATATAACAGGATCTTGGACATAAATCGAGATGTGAAGATATAATTTACTTCCCAGTATAGAAGTACCAAGTTGGCAAAAACGGGAGCACACTTGGCTCCCATGGCCACTCCTGCAATTTTTGGTAAATTTTCCCTTTGAAGAGCAAAAAATTATTCTTAAAGACCAATTCCATTAGCTAACCAGCAAGTTAATCCTGTACTTTTTTATTTTTATTTCATTGTTTTTTGCTTCGTTGGAAGACTTAGTGTTTTTGTGACTTTTTGGGAAAACTGCTGCCCAGGCTAATTACTACATTGATAAGACAACCCTAAGAGCTTTCCTACTAGTCTGGAATCTGGGAACATATGTAGGCAGTAATCAGGCCTTTGACCAACATGTGGCCAAAGTAGTAAGAAAATCATTTTATGCCACCCAACCTATAAATAAGGACATGACATCTAGGCTTAAGGGAATTATAGTACCACTTTATTTGGTCCTCCTCAGACTCAACATTGAGGATACTGACCCCTTTAGAATATACCTGACTAAACATATGCAACTTCTGGAATGCTCACAAAGGTTCCTTATCAGGAGAATCCAGGGTATAAACACATTGTTTGATATGGATCACCTTAAAGTCCTATGTTAGTCTATTGATAGAGCTAAGGCTACTGCAGTAGTGATCAAATGATGAACAAAATACAGTTGTGTAAGTAAACTTATCATAACACTAGATGTTCATATGATCACTGCTGTAGTAACAGCTCCCCACTCCACCCCATCCCCTTATTTATGGATGTTGTTGTTACCAGAGTAAGGATTTTCATTTTTAGTTTCCTAGTATTGACCTCTTTTAGGGCCCCAGCTTCCATCTCCCAGTTGGCATGAATGCTTTGAAGGGCTTGCTGCCTAAACCATTGGTTTTCTTCAACACTGCTTAAACTGATAATATTTTGGGTGAATGGAAGGTACTGTTAAGCTCTGAAAGCTGTCCAGCTGTTATAGTATTAGCCAGATATAACCCATATAGTTGAGGCTACTGCAGTAGTGAATATTCAGACATCTAGTGTTATGGTAAGTTTACTAGCACAACTGTGCTTTCCTCAGCTTGAGATAATGTGGGGCTTGTCCTGAAACAGAGATGGACCTATTTTGGCAGAGTGAAGTCAGACCCTCGGGCCACTAGGATGAGGTCATGCCTCCCTTCAGTGACATGTAGACAAAGAAAGTACAGGCAATGGTGCAGTCACCTCTGTAGCCACATATATGGTGACCCCCACTCCTTATGCAGGCAAGGCCCACTGCATGGCAGAGAATGAATTAACTCAAGGCTGATAGGAGAAGGGGGGCTGATGGCTGGCTGGCAAAAGCATATAGAAAGAAAGTAATATTAATGGAGCTAGTAGTTGGTCCTTTGACTCACTTTGGGATAAATCATTCAGACCCTGATATTCTCCTTTTTGCCACCAATTAAAGTTTCTCAGCCATGCCATAATGTGTTTCCCAATGTCTGGAATCTCAACCTTTCATCACTCTACTGATTTTATCCTTGGATATGTGGAAGTATTTAATCAGCATATATGCTTGCTCCATTTCCTTTGATATCCATTGCGTGCCTCTTCATCATTATTACGTAGTCTTTGAAACTGTTCTTCTCCACTTCTACTCAGTTTCTAAACTTTCTTAAAGTTCTGTCTTGACAGTCCTTAGCAGATCTCTTGAGGCTTGCTTATATTTCCCCATGCTCCATCTTGATGAGGACTCCACTTAGCAAATTCAGCTCCCCTATGTATTATGGCATTTGTTGGCTGAAACCAAAAGCTGTTTTTTAATTGGCTTGTTTACAATCTTAGGTCAGCTGTATTTCGCTAACCAAGGCTTGTTTGACATATTTACCGTAAGATTTTGCAGGACTGAAATCAGTGCACACATTGGTAGAATAAGGTACAATTGGCATTATTGCCAAAAATCAGGAAAGTGCTTTATTTATTAGGATCTATATTATAACATTGAAGTTAATATGGTCGACACCATATTGTCAAAGTTCTGT
Organism: Protopterus annectens; assembly: GCF_019279795.1. Taxonomy (NCBI): domain Eukaryota; kingdom Metazoa; phylum Chordata; order Ceratodontiformes; family Protopteridae; genus Protopterus; species Protopterus annectens. The sequence goes on along the minus strand of NC_056749.1, from coordinate 209,901,399 downwards.
AACTTCAAAAATTAAAAAAAAAATCAAAACTTTAAATTTTTATCCCAATGGATTTAAGCAGGAGGGCAAGCCCCCCTGCACCCCCCAGACTACTTAAATATACCAGCTCTGAGACCGCACTACATTGCAGTAAATGGAAATCTCCCCTTACGGAGATTTCCGTTTACATGCTCGAGATTCTGAGCATTCGATATTTTTGTGCCAACAATGTCAGATTCAACATTGTTGGCTTTCGAGAATGTAATATATACCCATTTATTACATTCATAGATATATCCTAGGCTAACGACACCAGGGTCCTTTTAAGTCTAGCCATGATTCCCAAACATATCTGACAATTTTTGGTACACAGGGTTATTTTTAAGGAGTATACATGAGCTTGGGCTTAGGTGGTCTAACATTAATAGGCTACCTCTTTCTATTAGAGGCATAGGTGCCAGACCAGAGATACATTTATGATTCTTCATCCAAGTAATGCTGAAATTGGTTTAGGGAAGAACTCTGTTTCACATGGATAGAAAGCTTGTTCCACAAAAGTGGTAGTCTCTAAGAGACCTGCCTGTCCCTTGAACATATCCTATTTATGTTGCAGATGAGGTTTAAATCCCTAGATTGAGTAATTCTGTTGTTATTTGTTTGTGAATGTTCTGCACTTATTATTACCTTTTGACTTCTGCTGTTTTTAAGGCATTTAAACAAGGTTTGCTCAGTTTATTTATTTTTATTTGCTGGAAATTGACAATTCTGTGTTGGTACACTTATTTGTCTGAGTTCATTAAGTACTGTGTTGTTTCCCTGTGTTAAATCTACTACTATTTTCTGTTCTTTTAACAATTTATGTCATTTTAGTGGTGTTTAAACAGTTTTGCTTATTTGTTTAATTTTCTTTGTTGGGTATTGAAGTGTGGTTTTATAGTCACCTAACTTAATTAATAAAAAATTTTGGTGATTCCCACATGCTAAGCTTACTGGTTTTGCTCTATTTTTAATATTTATAACTTAATTACTGTTACGGCAAATCTTTGTCAAGTGTGTGGTCATTCTGATTGAAAGAGGTAATTAATTATTCTGTGGGAGAAGATTAACTTTCCACTGTTTCTATGAATCTAGCATTAGCATCTAAAACTAAAAGCTGTTTTTCCATTTGTTTGATTAAATTTTTAGCTATGCAACTCCGCAGTCAATCGATGCAGGCACTTCAAATTAAGTTATTTTGTTAGCAAGCCTAGTGAGATCCACACCTTTTGTAGACTGTGTTAGAGACACTACCACTTTATTTAGGACCAAGTCAAGTTACTGTAACCTGTTTTTCCCTTAGTAGAACTGTCATACTACAAAAAGTGTTATGGTGCTCAGAAATATGTACTATTCTCTACTCATAAGAATTTATTAATTAAAAATAAACATTAAATATTATATACTCACAAGGATTCAGTAAAGAAAAATACACATTCAGCAAAACAAATAGCATTGAAATATGTCTGTTACCCCTAAGCTTCTTCACTGTCGGACTAAAAAGAAGGTCAACCAGCATGTCTTCCCTCAGTTGCCAGCCTCATAACACTTGATATACTAAGGCAGTGTAGCAACTGTCCGATTCCCACGAACAATATACTACTACCTACTCCATCACAAGCTACCTATTAGAGATGGAACTATTTAACTAACATGAAAGCATCACTCTCACAAAAGACACAGTCTTTGAGCACCTCACATCTTCACAGCACTCCACACAAAAATGTGGAAAATTATTATATGCTGTGACTGTAGAAAATTCATTGCCTAAGCCTTCACGAACAAATAAGACTAGGTCTCAGTGGAAATTAAAAATCACAACACAAACTGACACATCTGTAACTAAGAGTCGTTAAGAAACAACTAGCCCCAAACCAAGTACACTTAAACTCTTTATTAACATAAATGTACTGGTATGTGTGACTCTATAGTAAGATGCACACACTCTAGTCCCACAAGGCTGAACACAAATAGGGATAAACTGCTGCTCACCTCTGCTTGTTTCACCAAGCACAGTCTGCACATCTCATTACAAGTCTTAAACATATTGACTAAAGCCTTTGCTGCTCCCATAGTGCCTTTTTAGGCAGACTGCAGTTAATTGCTATTCCAACCTAAAAAGAAAAACACATAAATAAAGCACTTGAAAATATCAGTGTGTCACTGCTCAATACTAGGAGTCTAAATAAACTTCCTGACCTTGAAACTCTTCTGCAGTTGAAGCACATTCATATGTGTATTATTATTGAAGCTCGGATTAAAAATGCAGAAAGCACTCCTCTCTGTACCAGGGTTATGTGCCTACTACACATTTAGACCCATTGGAAAATATCCATATTTGTTAAAGACCACATTACCTCAAAGCAGACTCCTAGAGTCCCACAAACTGAACGTGAGAGTCAAGTCACTCTAAATAAAACCATTTATCAGATATTAGCATGTTACAAGTTCCCCTCAATGACTACCCAAGATTCATGTCCATTTCTTAAATATATCAGATGAACTTTAAATGCACAAAATCTTCATCCTACTAGGAGAGTTTAATTATATATTGATAAACTTGGAGATCTATACCTCACATGTAGATTATACACAAAAAGTCTTTGATTTCACTACCAAGAATTCCCTGCATCAAACAAAGAGCCCACTTGATGACAAAATGTTCTCGACTAGATCCTTACAAATATAGCATCTATATACACTAACCCACTGGTGCACCCTTCCTCAATCAAGCCTGACTACAAATTAATAACCTTCTCTTTCAAAGTCCATAAAGAAGCAGATGCAAATATCACATTATTCAAAGACTTAAGACCCACAAACTTCCTACAGTTCTGTGTCGAAGACTAATGCCCAAAATGTTGACATGGCTACTAGTTATATAAACAAATTCTACTCTCACCTACAAAACTGTATAAATCTGTCAGTCCCTACAATAACTAAACAAAATGGGAAGGATAAGAGTAAACCAGCCTAGATATCCATAGGCAAAAATAAATAATACAATATAAGGAAACAACTCATTAGAATACACAGCAAAACTAAAGCGCCACAAATCAACATCAGAAAGTTCCCCATGGAACAGAAGAATGCAATCAGGAAAACAAAAGCCTCCTATGAACCTAGGCTAACAATAGAAACTAAGGATAAATACAAATCCTTCTTTACTTACAACAGGAAATCCCAACATACCATCCAGCATTGCTCTGAAATTATCCTTAATGGTTTTAATACTCTGACCCAGTGGATACTGCAAATATGTTAGCAGACAAATTCAGCACAGATTTCACCCAAAAGATATCTATATGAGCCCCTATCATTACAACGGAACATACCAAGTTGCCTGCTAAACAGCACTAAATATGCCCTGTTGAACCCATTCCTACAACTATTCAACCCAAACTTATGCATCAGCTTTGTCCCTGAAGTATGGTAGACAGTAGTTATGATGCCACATTACAAGGTCAGTCCCATCATGGACCCTGGGAAATACAGAACAATAAGGCAAGTAGGTCTTATCTGTAAGACTATGGAACAAGTCATAACTGACATGAACTATGATATAAAAAGTCTTGTAAGAACTGACCCCCAGCAGTTTGGCTTTGTTAAGAGCAGATCCTGTCTAATGAATCTGGTAATTTTTTGAGTGTGTAATGCAAAATGTAAACAGAGTTTCTGCTGTCCATACAAGATATCTTGGCTTCAATAGCCATTTGATACCATACCACATGCCAGCTTTATTAAAAAGATAAATATGCAACAAACTGATTCTTATGTAGTTAGATGGATTGCAAATTGGCTGATGGACTGAATGCACACTGCGAAGGTGGTGACCATATCCTCAGAGAGGATGAAGGTAACCCTTTATGTCCCACAGAGCTCCATTCTTGGACCTCTGCTATTTGGCATATACTTCTCTGATTTCCAAATCAAAAATGGGAAACTATGGGTAACCAAGTTTACAGATGATTGTAAACTATGGGTGTTAAACTCAAATCCCCATCTGATATGCATCAGTTAAAAAGAGAACTTATACATGTTAATAGCTTATGCTGTGAAAATGGGCTAAAACTAAATGCTAATAAATGCAATATTGTTGCATTTGGTAAACAAAACCCTCTGTCCAGCGTATAGCATAGAAAACATTACACTCCAAAATGAAAATGTGAGAGACCTTGCAACTTAGATAATTCCTTCTCCTTTGATTATCATATTGCAACAATGGTCAGGAAATCTTTCCATCTGGCACAGCTGATAACTGATGGACATGTTCATCATTCCCGCTGCTGCAGTAGCCTTTGGGCTATATGGGTTGTGTCTTGCCCAAGACACAACCACTGAGAGGCATCCAAAACCTCAAGCTTCTTCATGCATTTTCACTCTGACTGCTGATTTATTTGGTCCAGTCAAGGGAAAATTAATCAGAGTGGAAACTCTTTAGTACTTTTCTGCCATTTCTGCCACCTCATGAAAAGAAGCAGCTTAGTGGCCTTACAAAAGCATCAGCTGGCACTTCGGCTCCTTATCTGTCTAATAAGTTCCTTTTGTGGAAGCCGTCTACACAAGAATTTTAATATTTTACCGCTATATGTATGTATATATATATATATATCTGTGTGTGTGTGTGTGTGTGTGTGTGTGTATATATATATATTTATATATATCTGTGTGTGTGTGTGTGTGTGTGTGTGTGTGTGTGTGTGTGTGTGTGTGTATATATTTATATATATCTGTGTGTGTAAAAATAAATAATGTCTGTCCTCTCCATTCCTCAACAGATGTGTCTAAGATCTCAGATCTAACTTGGCAGCTTCTATACTTGTGGATCGTCAGCTCAAGCTACTCCCCTTACCCATAATCCCCTCATCTCCAAGATTATCTCAGATCTCGTTTGCTGGTCATGCTAAATAAAAGTGGTCTGCTCAGCTCAGGTTGCCTCAGCTAAGTTATGCCTTTTATTACTTTTTATAGTAGCACTTTGACATATTTTTGGAAAACTGTATTATTCTGCTTGTCAGAGAGTTCTTTTTCTAATGTCTGGATAACCTTTCCCTTACCTGTAAATCTTTTAGTAGGTGCATATGGTTTTGTTCCATTTGCCTTGTGTCTTGGGCACACTCTCTCCCCCTTTCCTTATCTTACATTTGGTTACATGCTGTTGGATATTTCTTATTACCATGGTTGCTATTTACAGTTTTATTAAAAAAAACTTCTCTATTACATCATGTTTCTCCCTTCCCTTTGAAGGCATTAAAGAGAGGTGGCTAGCAGTTAGCCTAATGTTGGGAGGGAGGGTGTTCCAGGATTTAGTAATAGTGTGAGTATAGATATTTTCCTAGATTTCTAGGTTTGTAGATTTTAAGGAGGTTTTTATCTTCAGATCTGAGGGGTCTGTTTGGTTTGTAATGTTGTATTAGGTCTTCTAGAGCTGGACTGGCAGTGGACCTATAAAATAGGTTATGTGTTTTAATTATGTGTGTATATGAAAGCTGTTGTGTTAATTCTAACCAGTTTAATTTGAGTCATGTATAGTGATGTGTACTGTGGTTGGAGCTGACTGCGAACTTTGCAAGTTTTGTTGTAGCATTGCTCTAATTTAGTTTTGGTAGAGTTCTGCAGATTGGTTAGTATACAGGAACTGTAGAGAAGTGATGGGATAAACAAGGTTTTTAGCTAGGGTAATGGTAAAGAATTGTCTGTTTCTGTAGAGTATTCCTAGTTTTTATCTTTTTTTTTTTTATTTGTATTTTGTTGAATATGAAGGTTAAAGTTGAGTTTATCATCAGTTATAACACCAAGTAGTTTAGTTTCCTGTACAATATCTAAGATTGTATTGTTGGCTGTATAAATATTTAGTTGGCCTGGGTTGAAGGTGGTATTTTTAGGGTGGAATATCATAAGTTTTTTTTTTTTTTTTTTGGATTTAGAAAGAGTTGGGATTCAATTTTTGAGAAAGTTGTTGGGTTTTGGTTAGCAGTTCAGGGAGGGTAGGGGGAGGTGCAGATTAAGGCTGAGTCATCTGCATACTGTATTAATGTTCCTGGGGAAGAGGAGGTGTATAGGTTATTGGTGAATATGTTAAATAGTAAGAGTCCTAAGATAGAGCCCTGGGGCACTCCTGTGGCAGTTTGGTAGGAAGTGGGAAGAGATTTAACTGCTTGTTTCCTATCATGGAGGTAACTTTGGAGCCACTGGAGTGTGGAGGAGGAGCAATCTAAGTTGGATAGTCTTTTAAGTAGTTAAGTGTGTGAAACAATATTGAATGCTTTTGAGAGGTCTAGGAATGCTGCTGGTGTTTGTAAAGGACAGTAGGGCTGTGGATGTGTTGTGAATTGGCCTGAAATCATGTTGAGTTTGAGAGAGCAGGTTGTTTTAGATTAGATATTTCATGATTTGTTGGTGAATACATCTTTCCATGATTTTGGATGGAGGGGATACTATTGATATTGGGTGGAAATTAGAGATTTCTGTGAATTGTCCTCCTTTAGGAATAGGTGTTATGTGAGATAATGTCCACATGGTAGGGATTGTGGGTTCAGAGATTGACCTGTTTATTAGGATGCTGACTGGATATGCGATTAAGTTGGCTGTGAGTTTTAGGTATTGGGGTGGGAGACTGTCTGCTGATGTGGAGCAGAGTGTGAGCCTGAATAGTAGTTTTTATTTACTTGAGAGGTGGGTTTGGGATGGAAAGTGAAAGTATTGTTGGAGCTATTTTGTTGGTTAGTGAAAAAATATTTAAAATGCTGCTGCTGCTTGTTGAAACCAAAGTTTGATTAACGCACTGAGCCTTCTAGGCTGCTAACTTTTTCAGTACTGTATTAACTTATCCGCAGTTGCTAATAAAATAACTTATTCTTATAATAGACAACACATACTACACTGTTACAGTTTACAGCTTTTAATGTCTCAGGTTTAATCTTTCAGTACAGGTACGGATGATAACTTTCCATTCTCCATTTACCTCAGAGCAAATGTGTCCCTACAAATACCAGATCTATAAAACATCAGATCTATCCCACCATTCAGTCACTGTTCTTTTTTTATACACTACTGTTTTTTGGTAGTTTTGTCCCACTAACGTACATGTTGATAGTACCCTGATTACTTGATCAAACTTGGCTGTAGGATTATTATTAAAGGGTCTGATAACAAAAAGGCAAGGCTGTCTTCCAGTGATTACTGAATCATTAATACGGACTAGTATATTTCCCTCTTGTACCTTTATTTTAGACCCTTCTGCCATACCAGCCATACTGTTTGCACAGTCAATGTAAAACTGAAAGAGTGCCCTTTCGCTTTGTAGTATGCAACATTTTATTGCAGTAAGGTTTTGTAAAGATACATTTGCTTCACACTGTGAGAGTTGAATGTATGCTTGACCTCTGGCTGTTGCCCAGACTGTGACACCCTAGTCTAAGGAAAGATTTCCAATATGACATTTTTATCCCTCAGGACAAGAAAAGTTACCTTGAGTTGTATTTTGTAGTATCATGTACCCAGTACAACTTTATATTAGTAATATTACTTCTGTATACTTGTGCTGCTGGAGTTTCTGATATTCCTGGTGCTATTATACAATTACATAATATTGTAAAAAACAAAAGAGATGTTGGCTTAGCTAACACGTGTTTAAATTTACACATTTTGAATTATTTACATTTGCTGTTGTCTGCCTTTTGCTCTTCCGTATTCCAAACAGGTGCACTTTAGGCAGCTTCATTTTCGTTTTTCTGAAAAGAAAATACATGCATGTCAGTTTTGTGACTCTCTCTCTCTACTGAGGGTTACCACCTGTCCCACTTTGCGATGGACAGTCCCTGTTTGGGCTTTTGTGTCCTGCAAAAAAAATTGAAAAAATGGCAAATGTCCTGAGATTTTAGGACAAAATAATTTCTCATATTTTATGTAATAGTTGCATAAAACAGGTATTCTGTATCTGAAACATCTAAATGTTATAAGAAACAGAATAAGCAACTAAAATGCTACAAAATTAAGCTTTTATTTAGGCAAAAAAGTGAAGTTCTGTCCTTTCTACTGGCCGTGGATATGTTTTGCCCTGCAAAATCTGATGTTTGTACTAAAAATGTCCCACTTTGGGCATTTGAAAAGGTGGCAACCCTATCTCTACTGCGTTTGATTGCTCTCATTTGATCTCTATCCACTAAAACCATTCTGTTTTATCTTTTTACCTTTTATTTTGTATACCAATGGGCCTATTTGTTCCACTACTTAAAAAGGTCCCTGTCAATTGCTATCCCATGGTCCTTCTGTCTGGAACATTTTTACAAATGCCTTTGTTCCACAGGGAAGGTTTTCTTCTAGCAGTAATATTGGGACCTTTTTCCATAGATGCAAAGCTTGCTCTCTTGCATTGTAATCACATATTTCTATACACTGCTTTAACCAGTGCTGATGTTTGCTGATTTATAACGTAGGTCTACTGTCTGTTATGTCAGGATCAAAAGGTAACTGTAATGGTATTTTTTTCAATGTCATGATTTCATAAGGAAACATTCCTGTCTTACTGTTGATTATTGCCCTTATGTCCATAAGTATGCCTGGCAAATGTTGCACCCATACACTTCTCTTTTCAAGACATGCTTTTTTAAGACACTCCTTAAGTGTACGATTCATTCACTCTACAATTCTGTTTGACTGTGGGTGATAAGGCACATCAAATCTTTGCTGAATTCCTAACAGATTACACATTTGCTTTATTAGGTCACTAACAAACTGTGGGCCATTGTCCGATTTGATAATTCTTGGCCATCCCCAATGACAGAAAATATTTTTCCATACGGCTTCTGCTGTTGCCTTTGCTGTCATAGTTTTAGTAGGAATTGCCTTTACCCATTTTGAAAAGACATACACTACTACTAGTAGGTATCTGTAACCTCCCTTTGTTGTTGGCAAGGGACCTGCACAATCTATTTGAACTGCATACCATGGCCCATTTACTGGCTGTACTCCGTGTAATGAGTTTTTTTTTATTTTTAGCATTTACCTGCAAATATATTAGACATTCTTCTACAATTAGCCTACAGATCTTTTTTAAACTTGGGTTCCAGTATTTTTCTTTTACAACCGCCCATAATTTATCAGCTCCTAGATGTCCCAGTATTTGGAGATTTAACTTGACCAGCTTTCATGCCAAATGAAATGGCACATATGGCAACTACAATCCTTTATAAGTAGTGTATGCATAATATTCCTTTGGTGGTATTCCTGTTAGCATGCACTGAGCCTTGTAGGCTGTTAATTTTTCAGCACTGTATTAACTTATCTACAGTTACTAATAAAATAACTTATTCTTATAATAGACAACACATACTATACTGTTACAGTTTTTAATGTCTCTGGTCTTTCAGTACAAGTATGGATGATAGCTTTCCATTCTTCATTTATCTCAGAACAAACGTGTTCCTACAAATACCAGATCTAACAAAAAAATCAGATCTACCCCACCATTCAGTCACTGTTCTTTTTTATACAGTTTTTATGAAATCACTCTTTTGATGTAAATATTGTTGGAATTTGCCTGTGTCATGCAGTCTGTTCACTGTGTACTGTTTCAAGGTAAACTTAGAGAATTGTTTCTGTTAAGAGTTGTTTCTGTTTGTAATCCTCCCTGCACCTAGGTTTCTTATCTGTAATTCTCATTGAAGCTTGAACCAGGCAAAGAACATTTATATCACACACAGTAGGATGCCAAAACATATTTTTCTACTTAACTAAGAAAAGTTTAACCCTTTAGTGTGCATATGCTAACAAACAGAAATGTACATGCATTAAAATGTCTATATTTTACTATATATATATATATATATATATATATATATATATATATATATATATATATTCTAACAAGCAGAAGTGTACATGCACTATTATAACTGTATGTATGTATATAAATATATATATATATATATATATATATATATATATATATATATATATATATATATATATATATATATATTGGTATGGTCATGGGACTGATCTTTTGATCTTTTGTGGGGGGTGTTAAGGAATTGTTATTGATATGTAGGTTTAGTTGTGAGTTACCTGGGTTTGTAGAGGTGAGTAGGTTTGCTATGGATTTTATGAAATGTTTGTTAAATTCTTCAACAATTTGTGCTAGTGGCACTAGGTGAGGGGGAGTGGTCTTTGTTTGGGCCTGGGTTGAGGAGGGTAGTTATAGAGTGCCAACATTTTCTGTGGTTGTATTTGTGTTGAAGCTGGAGATTGGAGTAGTATGATTGTTTACATTTGTTGACTAGTTGGTTACACTATTGCATAATGTTTTATAAGCTTGGAGATTTTGTTGTGTTCTGTTTTGTTTGTAGTTGTTCCATGCTATGCCTCTTTGCTTCATGAGGTTAATGCAGTTGGCTGCTAACCATGAGGGCTTTGTTTTCTTTACTCTCTTTGTACGGGTCCAGGCTATCAATTATTTTTAAGAAAGTAGTACTGAAGTATTGAACAGAACCATTTAATGGCAGTAATTTTAGGAGTGACCAGTTTATTCAATTTAGTAGGTTGTTGAATGTTTCTTGATTGAGTCTAGTGGTATTTCTGTTTTTATGGTATGCTCTTTTAGGCAGTGGGTGGTTGCTCTGATGGCAAAGGCAGGAAGATGGTCACTTAGTGAATTTGGTAGTGTACCTGAGGAGGAGAAATTGATTGGGTGAGATACAAGGATCCAGTAAAGGGTGGACTGGTTAGTGAAGTCTTTGTTGCACCTTGTAAATTCAGTGATCAGTTGTTTAAATCTGTACAGGTTTATATTTGTGTTTAGAGAGTTTACAGTGATGGCTTGCCAGTTAATATTCATATCTGCTAAGATTATGGTTTGTTTTCAGTTGTCCATGACAGTTTTTCTTCTAGGATTGGTACATTGAGGAATATAGACTGTTATGAGACAGATTTTTTTTAGAGTTCTTAAGATTTAGGGTATTTATTAGAACTTTGGCATTAAAGAATTTGAGTGGTTTGTGTGGGTAAGGAGTTATATTGAGTCTGGATAGATATGGGAGTGCTATCCCTCTACCCTTCTTTATTAGTCTGTCTAGTCTAAAGATTGTGTTGTTAGGGGGTATACTTTCAGTATCTTTCATTCTAGATGTAGCCAGGTTTCTATTAGGGCTAAGGTGTCTTTGCAGAATGTATGGGGCACACCTTTTTTTTCTTTTTGGACAACTCCCTTTGCAGAATTTATTTTCTCAGATGTCAAGAATCTTTAACAGGGTTTAATCTCTTCTGACCAATTTGGGATGCCAGAAAGCCTTTCGCAAACCATCCTTGACACTGTTATTAAGGATTGTTTTTCTTGAATGTATTATAGACTCTGTACATCAAATTGCTTTCTTTTGCTACAGAAGAAGGTGGCTGTTATCTGGAAACCTTCCTGAGCTTCTCTTCTCAGTCTCAGACTTCATCCAGAAGGTTTCTCTGATGCTTTTTGGGGTTCTTGTTGCCTATTATTCTCTTGACACTCTCATCAGATTTCACTGGAGATAAATTATATGATATATATATATATATATATATATATATATATATATATATATATAAAATAAAAAACCTTGCACCCAAAGCTTGTATCCTCTGAATTTTTACATACCAATCTTGGGTAATATATTTCAGAAACTATACTGGTGGAGACTACATTGACAGACAAATTCAGCTTTCCATTTTCTCTTCTTCCTGCAACTCAGTCTGTAAATTCAGATTCTTGGATTTAGCTTGGGGGATAGTTTCTATAAAGGTTAAGGTGCAAGGCCTGTGGCATTCTTCAAACAAACACAAGCAAATAACTATATAGACTAGAAGGCACAAGGCTGCTTCTACGCAGGCAAGCTATGATATTTTTGGAGTTAGCTCTTCAACATTTAGCTCTTCAACATTTTTAACCCTCAAAGCATCTTACATTCTGTCAGAGCAAACTGTAATGGCAGACAAGTTGAGCAGTCCAGGTAGACCCTCACTTTTGCAAATTTTATGAGGGGTCTTCCATAAATTGATCCAGTTGAGGGAAACACCTCTGAGATATCTGTGCCTGTTCAAAACAGGCAATGTATAACATGCTTTTTCATTTCCTTGATCAATACAGGGGTAGACTTATACAGGGGTAGACTTTGATACACCCCATTTTAACATATGTTCAAATATCTGCCTGGATGATTCTAATATCTTTTAGGCAACTCTTTTCAGAGAACATGCTGCAAGTACTAAAGGAGGCAATAAGTCCTGCTACAGAAAAATCCTTATTGGCTTTTGTAAAAGGTTTTCTGCGTGGTGCCTAACCAATAACCAAGTGCCCATCAGGAATTTTCTACCACTGGTACTGAAATATTTGTGTGAGTTACTAGCCTCTGGCTGTCCATACTCCTTTACAAGGTTCAGCTTGTAGCCATGTTAGTACGTCTGCCAGGGATGTTACACTTTCTTCTGTTTTTATAAAACACTTTCTTTTCTGAAAGGAGTGTTATCCCTGAGTCCACCATGCTTACAGATTATTCCTTCCTGGCCTCTTAACTTTCTGCTGGAAAACTTAACTACATTCCCATTGGAACCTGCATATTAGCATACTTAAGGTTAATTAGATGGAAAACCGTTTTGCTCTTTGCTCTAACATCTACAAGAAAAATATCTGAGTTGCAAGCTTCCATAGTGGTTAAACCCTATCTTCCATATTGATAGAGTAGTATTAAGAACAAAATTATGATTCATACCCAAGGATATTTCAGAATTTACATGAATCAGGCTATCCATCTCCCAGTGTTCTGTCATGCCTGTCCAAACCAGGGAGAAAAGATTCCACATACTCTGGAAATTCATAGGCTGCTCAGGTACTATCTTGCCAGATCTTAGTCCTGTAGAAATGCCGATCAGCTAATTATTTCTTATGCTGCTAGTAAGAATGGATAATCAGTGTTAAAACAGACTTTTCTCATTGGTTGTCCAAGGCTATTGCCTTTTGTTATAACGATCATACTAAACCAGTTCCGGGCAGTATTAAGGCACACTCTACGAGGGCCTTGTGTTCTCTGATGAAATATTGGAAAGGAGTTGACTCTAGAAGCACTATAGACACAACTATATAGCCTTTTGTACATACCTTCATAAGACATTTCATACTGGATTTTTTTTTTAGATCTAGGACTGGCTTTGCTAGGACCAGTTTTCATGGTGTTCTGGATTCATACCCTTCCTCTACCCAAGTTGGATAAGCTTTCGTAATCAAACCATGTAACCTAAAGGCTGCTGAAATAATGGGAGTGATGAACAGTGCAGTTGTGTAAATTGCACTTACCCATAACAGCAAATGTTCAATTTTTTTATTTTATTTTTTTATTTTATTTTACATTTGTTGACTGGGAAAGTCCGACCGGACACAGGTCCATTTTCAGCAGAGGCCCAGGGAGAAAAGCTCCAAACACTAATACAAAAAAAAGTAAAACAGTCTCGAATATGGAAACATTGTACAAAACATGTTTACAAAAAGAAAACAATAACACATTATAAATATATTACATATGAGGATAGTTAGGTCTTGGGAGAAGGCTCCCAGCCCTACTGCAGTTCCAAGGGGAAAGAATTTGTTGTAAAGAAGAAAACAAAGCCACGTATGTTAAGAATAAATTAGAGTATAGCTTGTAAAGGTTTACATTGTCTAACATATGTGGTAGTAATTTAATTCCCACTTAGTTGTTTTTACAAGTTGGGCTTGGGGAGAACCTTTTGTTTCATAGCTGAATCCTAGCAACAGTGCAATGGTATGGACTAACCTGGGGAGTAACATGAGCAGAGCCAGTTATTAGTGTAGTGGGTTAAAGAAGTTTTTTAAATTGGGAAGTAGAGGTGGTGGCAGTTAAGTGGGTTGGAAGTGAATTCCAGGTTCTGGCAATAGAGCATGAAAAGAGAGATTTACCAGCCTCATTCTTATGTTTGATGACATTTATGTGGTTCTGAAAACTTGATCTTAGGGTTCTAGTGGTGGTGTAGGGGTGAATGAGATCCTGGAGTGCAGGGTTTTGTTGGGAAGTAGTAGAGCTTGTGAGCTATTGATAGTTGGTTGAGTAGGAGTAGTTGGGGAAACTCAAGCCAGTTGAGCTGGTTGAGGGCTAAACAGTGATGAGAGGCGTCTGTAGCAAACTTGGCAATCTTATTGTAGCAGGATTCCAGTTTGCTTAGTTCTGTGTGGCGAAGGTTAGTTAAGATAGGGGAGGCATAAAGGAGAATGGATAAGAGGTGAGTCCTTGCTAAGGTGGCTTTGGTAGGTTTTGTGATGAACTGACGGTTTCTGTATAGGAGGCCAAGATTTTTGTTAACTTTTTTAATTGTTTGGGCTATGTGTATGTCAAATTTTAGATTACTATCGATTTCCACGCCTAATAGTTTTGTGTTTGTTGTTGGGGTGATTTGTGTCTTGTCTTTAGCTGTTATAGTAAAGTCATTATTTAGTGGCAGAGATCTACTGGGGCTAAAGAGGATGAGTTTGTTTTTTTTGGGATTGAGAATAAGTTTTATATTAGTGAACCATGTTTCTACTATGGAAAAATTATTTTGAGTGATGGTTCTTAGTTCATGTAGGGTAGGGGAGGCACATATAATAGTGGTGTCATCTGCATATTGCACAACTGAGGCAGATTGTGCTGATGACGCTATTTGGTTAGTAAATAGTGAGCATAGCAAAGGCCCAAGGATGGACCCTTGTGGGACACCTATGTTAACTGGTAGTAGAGGAGATGGATCTTTTTGCCATAGAACAGCCTGCTGACAGATAAGTAGTTCCTGAACCAGGATATAGTAGAAGGACTTATGTTAAGGGAAGATAGAGTTTCTAGAAGCGTATTATGGTTCACCATATTAAAGGCTTTTGATAGGTCTAGAAATATTGAGAATACGAATAGTCCATTATTTCGATGGTGGTTGACAGTGTTTGTGAAGGAGAGTAATGCTGTAGTAGTGCTGTGGGAGGGTCGGAAACCATGTTGGGATGCAGATAGCAGGTCTTTTTTAAGGAGGTACTGCATTAGTTGGGAATGAACTACTCTCTCTAATATTTTTGATAGAGGTGATAGGATTGCAATAGGGCGGTAGTTATTCAGTCCCAGGGACTTGCCCCCTTTGTGTAATGGTATAATATGTGAGATTTTCCAAGAGAGAGGTACTTTGCATTCTGATATTGAACTATTTATAAGAATCGACACTGGGTAGGCTATGGCTTCAGCTGACATTTGCAGGAAGTCTGCTGGTAGATTGTCAGCTACTAGAGTGGTTGGTTTAATTTTTTTGAGGAGTTTTTTAATTGTTTTAATGGGGATTGGGTCAAGGGAAAAACAGGAGGAGTTGTTAGTTGAACTGAAGTTGGGAAGGGTCTCTGTAGGTAAGGGGCTGCTATCAGGTTTTTGAGTGTTGGCTAGGGCTAGGACTGTCTCAGTAAAGAATTTGTTAAATTGGGTGGGGATATTTTCATGGTTGTTTGGTAATACAGGGTAGGAGTGGATGATTTACCTGGGTGCAGTAAAGTATTTATAGTGGCCCAGAATATTTGGGGGTTGTGTGCATATTTTTCTTGTAGGGTCACATGGTAATTAGTTTTATCACATTTTATTAGTTTTTTGGCTTTGTTGCAGAGTTCAAGATAAGTTTGTCTTAAGGTGGGGATTTTTTGTTTGTGGAATTGTGTCCAGGCTTTATCCCTTTCTTTCATAATGGTTTTAGTCTTTTTTGTTAGCCAAGCAGCATGGTTGGCTTTGACTCTGATGGTTCTGGGGGTGCATGGTAGTTTAGGACTTCAAGGAAAATTTAATTAAGGTACTGCACAGCTTCATCTAGAAGCAGTTGCTTTAAGGGAGTCCAATTGCAGTATTTTAGTGAGTTGATTAGTTTGTTAGTATTGAAGAGCTTTTTATTACATACTACCCTGAGAATGGGTTTTTTATTATGGTGTGATCAATTCCTAATTAAGTATGTTGCCCGATGGTCGCTCAGAGCTTCAGGAAGACAGCCTGACTGTTGAGCCAGTGTGGGATCTGATAGCAGAATCTACTCTAAGATGGACTGGCATTTGGAGGCTTTGTTGATTCTTGTGGGGGCAGTTATAATTTTGTTAAACCCATGGAGGTTAATATGGGTGGTGGGATTTTGGCTGGAACAGTCAGCCCAGTCTATGTTAAAGTCTCCTAATAGTATTGTTTCTTGTGGAAGAGATGAAGACATCCAGTTTAGAAGGGTTTCCAGTATGGGGGTATTATTACCTGGTGGGATATATCCACCTGCAATAATTATTTGTTTGTTAGAGTTAATCTTTAGCTTTGCCAGAATTAGTTCTATGTCCTTTGCTTCTTGGGCATTGCATTCAAATTGTTCAAATTCCTCACTACTGCAGTAGCCACACCTATCCTCCACCTTCCTCCTGTTGTATATAGTTCATGTTAGAAAATAGTTAGGGCATTATTTCTGTTAGTTCAGTTTAGGATGAGTACACATAATCTTTTTGGTTATGCAAGGAAGTCCTGTCCTGAAGATTTTCTAGTCTTTCTGCCAATTTTCCATCCTCTGGACTGTCAAATTAGCAGTCAGAGTGGAATTGTGGGTGGTAGGTAGAGTTTTTAGAAGCTAGCCAGTTGTTGTTGTGTATTGGACAAGTCACAGCCCATATAGTCTAATGGCTACTGCAGCAGTGAGTAATTCAAACATCTACTGTTATAGATAAGAGCAAATTACACAACTGTACTTTTATCTCAGTCCATCAATGACCTTACCCTTCTACATTCCACATTAATCAGGCCTATCACTGAATACAATGCGCCCTTTGGTATGCATCTTACTAGACATATCCCAAAGGTTGCTAACAAAAAATATATTGGGTATAACATACCTGAGTTTACTGACAAAACCATCATGGGTGTAACAGACTTGAACTATCAAGACAGGCTAGAGGCCACGTCACTGTATTTAGTGTCCTATAGACTCCTTGGGTGTGATCTGTGGCTTGCCTTCCACACCATTAAGGATATGGCAGCCCAAGACCAAATATTTCACTACAAATCAAACAGTCCAGTGAGTTCTAGGAACAAAGATCTGAACCTGCTTCTACAAATAAAGAGATCATGGTGGAGAGACAGATTTGTCATGGAATGACTACCCCTTCTCTGGCTCTCTGGAACAAACTTCCACAACATATCAAACAGTGTGACACACTATCTTCTTTTAAGAAGGAATGAGCCAATTGGATGTGACCAGCCTTGAAAAAAAATGAGTTAAGGTCTAAGATAAGTACTGACAAGGCATAAATGGCCACATGGCCAAACTGCCTTGTACATTCTATGATTCTATGTTGAACTCCCCATTCATTATTTATGGGAAATCACTGCTGCTGCAGTTTGTATGTGCACTGGCTGTGATTCCTTTGTTTTGGGAGATTTCTTCCTTTTTCATCTTTGTACAACCTTAGAGTTGGTATGTATAAGTTTGGGGTGTGTGTGAGATTTGTCCCCCATATCTAGGAGTGCAGGGGACTTGCCCCAATGCAGACAATACTGTTAATTTAATTATTTGGGTTGAATGCTAACCAGTGTATTTATTTATTTATTTTTATTTGTCTTTGTTGACCGGGAAAAGCCTGACTGGTTAAAACCCATTTTCAGCAGAGGTCTGGGAGAAAAATTCCACACTTAAGTTACACATGATGTACATTTATATCTGCATGGTAAAACGTCTATATGTGAGCTTATTTACATGGCTTTTACATATTTTTAAACATTTCTTACATGAACATAGCATTTTAACACAAAAAAGAAGAGAGGAATTAACATAAATATCTAATTATTGAACAGAGAAACCTCAGTGAATTGAATTCTAATTCAAATACCAGAGATTCATATGTGAAGTTTATCTCAAAACTTCAACTTATCCTAACCCAGATGCTGAGTTAGCTGGATTTCTTAAGAGATGCTTGCCTATTTTCTAATTTATAACTTCATCTGATGAAAACCACTTCATGTTTCTGTGTTTATTTTTCTTAATTAGCTGTCTGCTTAAAAGTATTAGTCTGATTAAATGGTTTGTCTCCTATTGTTAACACTGACATGCAGATTTAAGAAGTTAGTGGCAGAATCATCCCCCTTCTGCAAATATCATTCATGCTCCTAAAGTTAAACCTTTATGCAGTGATTCTCATGGACTCTCCACTACAAATCATACCTTATATTGTATAATAATTGACACCTGTTAAAGGGCTGTTTATCTTTAGAGTCCTCAACAGTTAAATATTAGCTCAAGGCATGAAACATTTCTGAGCTGTCTCTCTGACCAAGTGGTGCATGAAATTTTTCTTATTAGTTTATCCTTTGTTGACTGGAATAGTTCCACTAGGTTAGTGTCCTTTTTTTAAGAGGAGACCCAGGGAGGTATTTAATGTGACTAGTGAATTTTGTCCCATGCACCTGGGAACTTCCTCTACTCTTGGTAGTTGGGGAAGAGTTTGTGTGTTACACATCCCAACTTCCTGTTTCCTGTCCATGTGAGGAGGTAGGAAGAACAGTGAGAAAACATGGCTGATTCAGCTTTTGTTGAAAACGAAGTGAAAGTTGCTGAAAAGTTTAGTTGAAATGGTAGAATCGCTACCAGAAGTTTTTTTTTTCTGATGATGTGGGTGGATAAAAAACAGTGACATTGGAGAAAAATGAGATTGTAGCTGAAACAGAGATGGGTTCAGAGGAAAACTTTCAGAGGAGATTGTTTAAGGAGAGACAGCTACCTCTGAAAAATGCATAACTACAACCCTCCAATCTGGAGGGGGGGGGGTGCGGGATGAGTATTTGGAAAAAATAGTAAACCAAAGTGAGCCAGAAAATGAAGCAGCAATATCATGGAGCAACATCATGGAAAAATAGAAGAAGAAGAAAAAGGAGAAGAAGAGACTGTGCCAGAAAAAGTTCCAGAGACAACAACTTATGCACAAATTGTTGGAGAAGGATCAAAGAAGAAATAAAAGAAACAAAAAAGAAATATACCATACATGTGATCAGTAAAAAAGAAGAAAGTTTGGACAGGTATGAGGTTTAGGACTCTGTCATAGCACCTCTGGGTGTCAAAGCAAAAGAGGTAAGAGCATTTATTTTAATTGATATAGAGATTATTTGTGACTTGATATTTAAGACTGGGCAGGCCATGGACATTTTTTTTGAGTGCATTTGATCAAAAGAAAAATATTTATCCATGGTGAGAATATGTGGTGCAAGTTTTTTTACAGACAAAAAAAAAGAATAATGATCCAGTTTAGAACTGAAGTTGAAGCAAAAGAACTGAAAAAAAAAACATTTGCAAACTATATGTAAAGAAGTTATGGACACTACAGAAATATATGAGGAAAAAGGACTATGGACTGGACTGTGAAGTAATACTGAAAATAGAAAATTATAATTTTATGGATGTACCTAGTATTATTAATGTTCATGGTAATAGGTGCTTTGTGAAATACAGGGCTCAAGCAAAGACTCATTATTTTTGTGGAAAAAATTATCATTTATTCAATGAATGTGATAAAAAAGATGTTATTTATGTGGTAAAACAGGGCATGATGCAAAAATGTGATTTAAAGTGCAAACGTGGCAATAGTGGTCATTAGTGACTAGAATGTGAAATGAATGTGCAAGAAAATGAAAATTAAGTTGTAGAGCAGAAAGAGATAGAAGAATGTATTAACAAAGAAAATGTACAAAAGGATGTGACTGATAAAGAGGCTGTATATGAAGCTGGAGAATGTAACAAGGAAAAAGAAACAGAAGAGACAAGTAAGGAAAAAGCTGATGGGTGTACAGTAAGAAATAAAAAAAATAATTTGATAGGGAAAGAGTTAAAGAAAGGAAAAGAGAATTCAAAAATATAACGCTTAGAGAAAATAGGAAAGAAAAGGGATAACATTTTTATTATACTAACTGTTCTTAAAAGCTGAAAATAGCTTTAAATGTGAACAGAATGAAAAATCTTAAGAGGAGAATAGGTATAGTACAGTGGTGTGCTGTAGTAGATGCACATATTATTGTTCTACAAGACAGATTATTATCAGAGGAAGAAAGAACACAAACTAAAAAACTTTGGAATGGCATGGTAGTTTGGAATATGGGTCAAGAAACATGCTCGGGCAGATGTGTATTATGTCAAGAAAGCATTAAAATATTAGATGTAAGCATAGTGGAACTAGGATGAATTACTGTAGTAGACTTTAGATTGAAAAATATGTTTATAGAATTATAGCTTTATATGCATATGTAACAAAAAAGAGAGAAATGATGTTTAAAAATATTGTTGAATATGTTTGTGTAAATATTGACATTACAGTAGTAGGTGAGTTTATTTGTAATTGAAGAAAAAATAAGAGCAAATGTGATGTTAAAATGGTTAAAGAAATTATGAGAAGTGGAAAGTTAAGGAGAATAATCACAGAACCTACAAAAGGAATAACATTAGGACAGAAATTATTTTTTTTAATATCTGATAGTTTAAAAGTTAAAGAAAAAGGAATTAAGTATGCTAGATTTTTGAATCATGTGGTCATATGAGTCAAAGTACAGGAAAATGAAAAATATATAAGAATAGGAAAAGGAATAAAGAGAATTAATGAAAAGGAATTAGATTTAGAAGAGAAAAAAGAACTTATGGAATTAAGGAAAAATCATATGAATATGAGAGAGTTCTATGAGAACTGGACTATTTGGTGACTTAATTTTAAAGAGGAATATAAAAAATGATTTAGAATGTATAAGGAAGAAAAGAAAAGCGACATATGAGATATTAAGTCAAAAAACATTCAGAGACTTAGTAGACAAGAAAAAATATTTTTGTGAAAAAGAAAGAAATATATCAAATTAATCAAATTACAATTAACAAAAATATTGTTTACAAGAAAAGAAAGAAGAGGTATTTGAGTAAAATAAAAGAAGAAAAAATAATAAGAGAATTAAAGAATAAAGAAGGTAAGCAAATAAAACAGCAAGAAGGACTATATGAAATAATTAAAGACTATGTATTGGAATTATTTGTTAAAAGAGAAGAAAACATAGAACAAATTTATAAAGATGAAAAATGAAATGAAGATAATGAGTATTAAGAACAAAAAATAACTATGAAAAAATTGAACATTCTAAAATATATTAACATGAATTCTGCAACATGACTGGATGGAATTGAATATAGTATATATGAAGAAATGAAGGAGTAGCAAAAAATATTTTTATAGATGTTATGAATGAATAATATGGATTATAATTTTTTATGAGAATAATGACAAAAATGTTACAAAAATGGATAGAATGTATGACCAAAATGTATTCAAAAAAGAGGAAAAGGAAGTCAAGAGTTATTATGGATAATATGAGAAATAATTGATGATATAAATAAAAATGTAGAAGTGAAGGTTGTGATAGGGGATATAAATGAAACCTGTGATAATATTCAATATAAATCATTATGGGGGAATTCTTTAGGCATATAATGAAAGCAAAAAAATATTACAAGTAATAAAATCTGTTTATGAAAGGAACTATGTGAAACTAAATGTAAATGGCTGGATTGGGGAAGAAATAAAAATTGAATGTGGAATAAAGGGGGGCTGCCCAGCTAGTAGTGTAATTTTCTCTTTAGTTATGAATGTAATAGTGAAGGAAATTAATAAAATGTCAAATAGCGGTAGATACAAAATGAGGAAGGAAGTACAATTGCCAATAATGTATTATTATGCAGATGATAATGTACTAATTGTTAAAAATAAATTATGGGTGGAAGAAGTAAATGAAAATGAAGTATAAATTCAAAAATGGTTTAAATATAAATACAGAGAAAAGTAAAGGATTTGGTTTTGAAGGTATGATAGAAGATACTAAGTTCGATGAAAAATGTACAGATATATTAGGAATAATATTTGGAAGGAATGACTACAGACAACAGCAATAGGATAATGTACTCAAAGAAGTAAAGGATATGACTCATTTTTGGAAATCATATAGATTTTCATGTAGAAAAAAACAGTTGTTGAACACCATGGTAATAGGAAAGATTGCTTATGTTGCTAACATCTATATGATTACTATTAAGTATGAAAAAGAAATTATGATTATATTTCCTTTTATATGGGGCTCTCGACTGAATTCAGTCAAGAGAGGAATTTTATATATGAAAGAAGAGCAAGGAAGCTTGGGTTTAATAAACCTAATAGTACATGCAGCATCTGTCACTCGTCTTGTGTATTCAAATAAGATGATGATGCTTGGGTGTTCAAGTAGTTTATTACACACAAACACATCAGGATGTATGACTAGAACATAAAACTTAAAATGAACTAACTGACTGACTGCTACACACATACATGCTTTCACTATGGCTGCCCACTCAAAATGGCACTCTTGCTTGGATGTGCTCAGTACTTATTTGCACATGCCCACAAACTGGAATGGCTCTTGGTACAACACACACTTTGATCCACATCCTCCCTCTTTGACTATTCTGTCCTGTGAAAGAAAATGCCAATTGGATAAGCACGCAAATTATACAGATATATACAAACAATAACAATTATGTCCAGATTGCCATGTATTTGGGATTAGGTCTTGAGATACAACCTGACCTTGTAATGTAATAATTAGAACTGGGTTTTGCAACAGGGAGAGTCACTGGGGAATGTTCTTCTTCAGGACTTTCAGGATATTTTCAGGAACAGTACAATGAAATGTTCTCTTTAACAGGAACATTGGACAAATCACTCTGAGAATTAGAGTCTTTATTACAGGCAAAATACTGTAACACTGGCTCGGTCACTGGTAGTAAATATTTCCGATTCCACCTGAATTCCATCCCTTGCGTCTCAATGATGTACAATCTTGGTTCCTCATAAAAATGTTTCACAAGTCCTATTCTGTTAAATCCTCTTGCTGTCTGCATCCTTACTATCTCTCCTTCTTTTAATTGATTCAGAGACTTGCTGGTTTTGTCATAGTAGGACTTTTGGGACAAACACTTCTTCAGGAGTTCAGCTTTTACTGCTTTGTTGTTTTTAGCACTTGGAGTCAACAAATTCTAACTGATTGGTAGTGTGGTTCTGGTTTGTCTTGACATTAATCTCTGGGCAGGTGAACCAAGTAAACTGTCACAAGGATTGTTTCTGAGATTAAGCAGATTAAGAAAAAATGTTACTATTGTCACGTTTAAATTTCTGCAACAGCTGTTTTGCACTTTGAACTGCATGTTCAGCCAGGCCATTTGATTGTGGGTATTCAGGACTTCTACTAACATGAACAAAGTCCCACTTTTCAGCAAATCTTTTAAACTGCTGACTTGTAAACTGTGCACCATTGTCAGAAATGACTTTGTGTGGACTACCATGGACAGAAAAAATGTCTCTTCAACTTTGTAATGACAGTACTAGATATGAGATTAGGAAGTAGGTCAATCTTGAACCAATTTGAATAAGGGTCTACTAACACCAAGTAATGTTGACCATTCCATTCAAAAATATCTGTAGCTACTGTTGACCAAGGTAGTTCAGGAATCTGGCTCAGCTGAAGTGGTTCTTTCTGTTGATGCAGTTTAGTACTGTTTCAAACAGAGCAAGCTGAAAGTTCTTTCTCAATATCTTTTTAACATAGAAGGCCAAAATACTAGTCCTCTCGCCCTTCTTTTAGTAGAATCAGTTCCTGGGTGGCCACAATGCAAGATTCAAATATACTCTTGTTGCAAGGATTTTGGAGCAATCACCTTTGGACCTTTAATGATGATACCATCTTCCGTCAAAATCCCATCTCTGTAAGGAAAATATTGCTACACGTCTAGAGGTAAACAAAATTACTTTGACAGCCATCCTCGACTGATAAAGTGGTTGAGCTTCTGGAGAATTGGATCTGAAACAGTGTGAGTTCTATGCTCATCAAGATGTGTGGAAGAACAATTTCTGAGTTCCATGACTTCAAAATCAGGTTGCTCATTTTCATGATGTTCAGTGTTTTTTCCTGGGTCATCTGGATAAAGTATCAGCAAGATAAAGAAGATTGCTTTTTGTATAAACCAAGTGAAAATTGTACTTTTGCAATTTCAACATCATGCTTTGAAATCTCATAGGAACTGTGTGCATTGGGTTTTTCAAAATAGTAACCAAAGGTTGGTGGTCAGTTTAGATTTGAATAGGTCGACCATAAATATAATCACAGAACTTCAAGCAAGCAAAGACAATTGCCAAGCACTCTTTGTCTATTTGAGCATTTCAGTTTGGATCAGAGTTCTGGATGCATAGGCTACTGGTCTGCCCTGTTGAAGAATGACTACACCAAGACCAAACTTCAAAGCATCACAAGAAAGAGTTACAGGTTTGTGAACATCATAATATCTTAAGGTGGGTGGATTGACAATTCTCTGTTTAGGCATCAAATGCTCTTTGGTGTTGTTCCAACCAGGACTAAGTTACATCTATGCATGTCAGCTCTCTTTGTGGTGCTGAAAGGTCAGTCAGATGTGGAATGAACTTGCCCAAATAGTTGACCATGCCAAGAAAACGTTGTAAGGAGGTGACATTGTGTGGCGCTGGTATCTCAAGAATTAGTTTCCTTGGAAGGATCTGGTCATAAGCCTGAACTAGTAAATAAATAACCCACATAAGTAACTTCTTGTAGCCTGAACTTCCATTTCAGAGGATTTAGCTTAAGATTCACTTCACAATCACATTCCAGAGCTTTCCTGAGGTTTATATAATGTTCGACTTCACCATTACCTCCTACAAGAACGTCATCTACTATAATAGCACATGGACAGCCAGAAAAAAATTTGCTTCATCACATGTTGAAAGACTTCACTAGCAGAATTTATCCTAAATGGCATTCTCAAAAATCTGTACCTTCCAAATGGTGCACTGAAAGTGGTTAGTAATTAATATTTTTGGTCAAGCAAAATTTGCCAAAATAATTTTTTTTCATCTAAGACAGAAAAAGCAATGGCATTTGGCATAGCAGCAGCAACCTTCTCAACTATACATATTGGATGATGTTGTTTTAGTGCTTTCTTCAAATCTCTTGGATCAATACATATTCTAATATCATCTAAGCTTTCCTCATGAGCTAGCACCATGGAGGATACCCATTCAGTTGGTTCTTCTATTGAACAAATTACTCCTAGATACACCATTCTGTATAGTTCAGCTTTGACTCTGCCCTGCATGGCTACTGGAACTTTCTGTGCTGGTCTGATAACTGGGATTACCTCATGGTAAAACTTCATGGAGTACACAACTGGGAGTTTACCTAACTTGTCTTGAAAAAGATCAGCATAGTCAGAAAAAATAGTTTGTGAGAAGATTTCATTGTTACATATGCTTAGATGGTGGACTTCTGCAGTAAATGTAGTCCCATTTTCAAACTGTCTTTGAGGCCTAACAATGACTGCACATCTCTTGACTATGTAAAATTACAAGTCATAGGTGTTCCTAGCAGAATAACATGAAAGTATTACTGAGCCTTCTGTTTGAATTTCTTCACCTCCATAAGCAACAAGCTTCATGCACTTTGCCAGATCAAACTTCACACCAGCTTTTACCTTGGCAAACATTTCTGCTGACATAACATTACATTTTGAACCATTATCAACTTTGAGCTCTACAGGTCTCCCATTAATCAGAACAGTACAAAACACTTCATTCTTTGCCAACAAATCTACTACATTGACTGTTTCAGCAAGCAGACATACCATCAACACAAAAAGTAAGGTTGCAGCTTTCTAGTTGATCAGTTTGCCTCTTTGAATGCTCTTTTTTAATAAAATAATGTGCCCCTTTAGATTTACAGAATATTTTGAAATGATTCCATCTTTTACATGTGTGGCACTGCTGACCAAATGCTAAGTACTTCTCTCATTTGGGCTTATGGCTACCTTCACAATTATGACAGTTGCGTGAGGCCTGTCACTAGTTTTACTGACTCACCCCTCTGCTTTACTGAGTGTGCCCTGGGTTTTACTGTAGCTGCTCTGGGTTTTACTGAAGTGACTACGGGTTTTATTAGGGAGGTCCAGGGCATGGTCCTGCCTTTAGGCCTGTATTTTTTTAACCCTGTGCTGCATACTATCAAAATTAGCATGGGAAGGTACTGCAAGCATGTTTTTTTCATTTGTAAGCATATTTATGTGCTTTTCTGTAAGCTCATATATCGGACAAATCTCTATGGCCTTATTCAAAGTTAAATCAGTGTCTCAAAGCAAAATTTTCTTATTGCATCATCTTTAATGCCACACACAAGCCTGTCTTTTATCAACTCATCTCTTAAATCACCAAATCAGCAACATTTTGCCTTGTTTTTGAGGTTAGCCATATATGCTGCAAAAGTTTCACCAGGCTTTTGACATCTTGTGTAAAATATTTGCCTTTTCATAGTAATATTCATTTGGGCGTTACACATTTCTCTAAATTTATGTTTTAAGCACTCAGGGTCTTCCTGTGTTTCAGCCTGTACCACAATATAGTGGTCTTCCCCCTCCCCTGCATACACAGCTGGGGCATACGCAAATGAACACTCCCTTTTATTGGCTTCTGAACTACCTAAATTAAGTATAATAAATGCCTTTGTAAGTGCATATTTATCAGTAAAAGCAGCCTGTATGTAAATATTGTACTCTTGCTCAAACACTCTCCAGTTTTCAACACCATTATTATCAAATACAAGCAGATCAAGTCTGCTAAATCCTTTTGCCATACCAACAAAATGCCCTTGTAATTATATTCAGATGCACACACCAGGTACTTGAAAAATATTGACCTGCACAGCAATTGCTTTGAAATGACTGTATTCCATGAAATAACCATATAGTGATACTACATACACTTGACAACACTTTGCACACTTTGGATATTTCAAATAGCTTTACTTAATATGACAAAAAGTACATAGTGAAAAAATATGGTTGTTTTTCCTCTTTTTTACATATTTTTTGCGATTCAGAAGTTATTTCAAGCATTTTTGTAAGCATTTCAAGTATTTTTGTCAATATAGCATAATTATAAACATTTTTGAATGGTTTGAATGTTTTGCTTTGTAATTGTAAAGTAAAAAAAATCATTTAAATGAGTTTTATTACCTGGATTTATCTTTCAGACCTATTTGTGAGTCATTTGAGCTTTGGATGATTCACTTCTGTATATTCCTTCAATTGTGGCTGTGGTCTTGAAGTTTTACTTTGGATCCCATTCTGACACCATGTCACTCATCTTGTGTATTCAAATAAGATGATGAGGCTTGGTGTTTAAGTAATTTATTACACACAAACACATCAGGATGGATGACTGGAACATAAAACTTAAACAACTAATTAACTGACTGACTGCTACACACATATATGCTTTCACTCTGGCTGCTCCCTCAAAATGGCACTCTTACTAGCACATGCTCAGTTCTTATATACACATGCCCACAGACCAGAATGGCTCTTAAAGGTACAACACACACTCTGATCTGCAGCATCTTTAATTTTATATAAGGTATTAAAAGGAATTATGAAGGAGAATGAAAACTTAATAGAAATAGCGTATTATAAATACAAATAATTGTCGGAAGGAATGGAAGTTGAAAAAAGAAGTAAAAGCATTATGAATGAAGAAATGAAGGAGTACCAAAACACAATTGTGTTATGGAAAATAAAAAAGAATATATGTGAAAAAAATAGCAAGGAAAGGTACTTAAATATTATGAAAGCATTTTATTGCATTTATCCATGTAAAAATTTAGAAATAGATAAGAAAAAAGACAATGATGAGATATAATTATAAAAAGATTAAAGAATGTAATGATTTTTTATGGAGATTGTCTATTAGAAAATTACCAGTTAAGGCAAATATGCCATACAAGAAAAAGCAAGATAGAATATTTAATAAATATAGAGAGTTTGAGACTACTGAGCATGTGTTTTTGAAATGTGAAAGAGAATAATTTGTGTAAAGAAATAAGTAAACATAATAGGGTGAAAAGTTTGTTAAAATTTGAGCAAATAAATATAGACATAATAGAAAATGGTTATTATGGTGCACAAAAACAGGAAGAAGTGAAGAAAATGGACAGAGTGATATTTTTATCTTTCATGGACTATATGGAATGAGAGACTAAATGAAATCAAATATAATGGAAAATGGACTTTGACAAAGATTCTAGAGAAAAAATGTTTTGATTGTGGATAAAAGTGTGTGAGGGTGCTTAAATTGAAGTTTACAATGTATAGAGATTTGTAAATAGATGTAAACAATGTAAATATGTAAATAATATGTAATGTATATATCAATAAAAAACCCTACTCTTTTTGAGCGATGACACTGTTTGTTGCAGCACTATCTCATTTCAGTATGGGTGCCATGGCAGCTCAGGGAAGCAGGAAGGAGTATGGCAGACACAATTGTTGTAGAGGAGTTATCTTGCAGAAGTGAAAAGTTTGTTGAGAAACGCTCAGCGAAAGAGTGACAGGCAGTCATGTTTAATGCCAAGGCAGTCAAGCCTTTGCAAAAGGATGAATTGGATGATGAAGGGGTATGCAAGCCAGTAACAGAGATGCCTATATTCCATGAGAATGAAGAGGTATATGTGCAGAATAATATGAAGGTGGTTATACCTTTGTAAGATTCAGAAGTTCTTTTCCAGGAGCCATTGTTCAAGGGGGAGAGGGAAACACAGAAAGGATGTATTATTACAACCCTCCATACAGGATTCAATCAATCAAAATGAACCAGAAAGAGAGAAGGCAATTTCATGGGGAGATACTATGGAGACAATACAAGAAGAAGAAGACATGGAGGAAGTAATGAGAGAAGAACTTGTATGAGGAGCCAGTAAAATAGGGAGAAAAGAAGACATAATCAAGGAGAAAGAAACATTTAGTAAGAATAAGTAATGAAAAAAAGAACTGGACATGTATGACATTTGGGATAACATAATAGTGCTGTTGGGTAACATTTATTCATATTAATAAAGATACTTTTTGTGACATTATATTTTAATCAGGACAGTATATGGTGAAATGTTTGGGACAGTATGAGTTAATGAAAAACTGTAATCCATGGAACTTGTATGTTGTGCAAGCATTTAATAGAGAGACAAAAAAAAAAGAAAATCTATGTTCACTTTCAAACTGAAGTAGAAAAAGAACTATTAAAAGACTTTTTAAAGACTGCATGCAAAGACATTATGGACATTACAAAAATTATGATAACAGAGGTTTATGGACAGGAGGTTGGGAACGTGTTGTACTAAAAATGGAAAATGAAAAAAATAGTACATATTTCAAGTATGATAAATATAGATGGAAATAAAGGTACTGCGAAATATTGGGAGCGGCAAAAAACTTGTTTTTGGAGGAAAGAGTGATCATTTAAATAAAAATTGTGACAAAAGAAAAAGTTATATTTATGGTAAAGTGGGTCACGATGCAAAAAGATGTGGAATTAAATGTTTTAAATG
Organism: Protopterus annectens; assembly: GCF_019279795.1. Classification (NCBI taxonomy): domain Eukaryota; kingdom Metazoa; phylum Chordata; order Ceratodontiformes; family Protopteridae; genus Protopterus; species Protopterus annectens. The sequence continues at coordinate 209,871,901 of NC_056749.1, read as the reverse complement.
TGAAAAACAGGTTATTTATGGATAGATTGTAAGGAAAATAGAAGAATATAAGGAGAAAGTAGGTAAAAACCATGAGAATGCAAAAGAGACAGAACAAGAGAAAGAAATAGAAAGAGCTCAAGGAAAATAAGAAGACGACAGGCAACAATAGAGAATACTGAGTCAGGAGAGGGAGGAGAAGTAAAGATAAAAAGAAAAACATGAAATAAAGGTTAAAACAACCGATGAAGAAACAATTAGTTGGACAGTGGTTAAGGGAAGGAAAATTCAATTGGGGAAAGAGTAAAAGGAAGCAGAAATGTAAGGGTTAATGTATGAAAGAAAAAAGGTAATGGGTAAAAAAGGGAAAATAAGTAAAAATCAATAAAAGAAGAGATGAGAATCTTCGTGATAATTGTCAACAGTATAAAAAGATTAGGTGATTTAGAATTGTGTGTAACACTTTATATGGATATTATTATACTTCACGGTACAAGAATTTTAACAGAAAAGGGGAGATTACATGTAGAAAAGTTATGGGAGGTGAGGTTATTTGGAATATAGCGAAATAAACATGCTCAGGTATAGGAATATTATGTAAAAGTTCAATAGTAATCTTGGACTTTTCCTTGGTAATATTAGGTAAGGTAACTGTCATAGATGTGAGAGGGAAAAAGCATCTTTATAGAATTATAACAGTTTATGTGTATGTGATGAAGAAATACAGATAGGGGATGTTCCAAAAATCCTAGACTATGTAACTGTGAACATGGATCTTATATTAGTGGGGAATTTTAATTGTGACCTGAGGAAAAAGGAAAAGAGGGTGCTGATGTTAAAATGATGGTGGAAATAATTAAAAGTGGAAAGTCATATATATGGGGCAATAAATGTTGGGCTTACAGAAGGAATAATTTAAGAACTGAATTAGATTACTGTATTATTTCAGAAAGACTGAAAATTATACAAAAAGTATAAAAGTTACAGGATTTTCAGATCTTTTGGCAATTTGCATAGGGATTCATGAAAGAAAGGGTTATAGGTATACAAAGATATTAAAATGTTAAATGAAAAAGATTTAGGTAAGGGAGGTATAAAAAGGGTTAAGCAATTAAGGAAAGATCATGTAGGTATGAGAACATTTTATGAGAAATTGACATTTTGGTCTATAAGTTTTAAAGAAAAATATAAGACATGCTTCATGGAATGGCTAAATGTAAAAAGAAAAGAGGAAAAGAAAAGGTATAAAGAAGTAAGCAATGACGATGTTCGAGATTTAGTAAGAAATAAAGAATTTTTCAAGAGAGAAAAGGAAATATATGAGATGAATCAATATGAGATTAAAAGAATATTGTTTAAGCAAAGATATTTTACAAGTTAAAAGGGAAGATTTGGCATCTTATTTGAATACAATAGTAAAATAAAACAAAAGAATAATAAAAATAAGGAATGACAGAGGAGAAAGTGTGAAAGATCAACAAGAAATAATGAATGCAATACAAGAATAAATAGAAAAGACATTTAAAGAAAATAAGATAGAAAGAAAACAAAGTGGAAAGTTAAAAAATTATAAAACAGGATAATGAAAATCTTTAAAGTGAAATAACATTGGAAGATGTGAACAATGTGTTAAACACAGTAAACTTGGAATCAGCAAAAGGATTGGATGAGATAGAATATTATAAGTATAAAGACACATTAGATTGACAGAAGAAGCACTTTGTAGAAGTATTAAATGAATGGCTAGAGCAAGATTTTGAAGAAGAAGAAATACATATTGGGGCTATGAAATTGATATAGAAAAAGGGAAAAAAGGACCTAAGAAATTAGAGACTAATAGTTTAAATAACTCAGATTATAAGATTTTATGAAAATAACAGAAAAGAAATTAGAAAAATAAAGTAAAACTATTAGAAGAAACAATACTTGGTAAGAAGGGAAAACAAAGTCAAACATTTTTAAAAATAATAAGAAAAACTGTAGATAAAATGAATAAGAAAACTGAAGTTAAAATTATGGCAGGTGAATTGAGTAAAGCATTTGATAAGATACATCATAAAATTTTATTAGACTTAATGAAAGAATATAAGTGAGAGATAATACAAGTTCTTGTTTCAGTGCATGAAAATAATAAAGTGAAATTTGTAGTGAATGGTTGGTTAAGTCAAGAAATAGATTTAATGTGCAGTATAAGACAAGGATGTCCAGCAAGTAGAATTTTATTTGCATTGGTTGTGAATGCAGTTGTTAGTAAGATAAACACATCATTAAGAATAACAAACTATAGGAATATAGAAGGGATTAAAGTACCAAATTATGTTTTCTTATGTGGATGATATTGCATTAATGACAAAGAATAAAGAATGGATGGAAGTAGCCATTAAACAACTTAATCAACATTTGAGGGATATTGGTATGAGTATAAACAGGGATGAAAGTAAAAGTCTAGGAATACTAGGTAAAATGGGAAATATTCAGTTTAATATGGAAGAAATAGAAATATGTATAAAATTTGGTAAAGAGAATGCAACAATGGTATAATATAATACAAAAAATAAGGAATATATGTTTATTTTGAAGAACATATAAACTGTCATATAGAAATAAAATTTCTATATGACACTGAAAACATGAGCCACAAAGCATCATAGAAAAAGATGAAGTTTATATCCCATGGGATCACCCGTTACCAACAGTTCAAAAGATATATGCTAGAAAACCAGATATAGTGGTCCAAGAAAAGAAGAAAAAAGTAGCATTGATCATTGAAATTGCCACACCCAGTGACTATAGTGTCATGCTTACAGAGAGACACAAAGTCATAAAATACAAGGATCTGCAGGCAGAAACAGGAGAAATGTAGAAGACAGATTCCAAGACAGTTCCAATAGTAGTAGGAGTAACGGGTTTTATAAAAAAGAATTTACAATCATATTTAGATATGTTACCAATCCATGTAACCCTGTACAAATTGCAGAAGGAGTCATTACCGGGCACATTGCGGGTCCTGTGAATAGCACTTTTGGCTGACATCAAAGACTGAAGCAATACTCATTTTATGAACTCTTATCATACTTTGACTTAGGAATGGGGTGCATTCCTGTCATCGTATTAGAAGCCCAAAAGATATAGAGAAATTAGAAAATAAAATCCAAATGAAGAGATGAAAATTCAGCAAGCAAAGGAGAGTAGTAGTGCTGAAATTGAATTCATCCTCAAGTCTTTGTGACTGCCTTCATGAGGTGGACCCAGATTTTCACAACATCTCACCAAGGTGACACTGATATATAGACTGTATTTATATAGCATATATCATGGATAGAAGTAAGTGAACAACTAAAAAATAGCTGGGTGCACAGGACCCAAGATAAAAAAGTGCCCAATCCTGGTAGGTGTACTGGAGCCAAGACTGGAAAAAATGACAGTGTAGAGTCTTCAAAATATGGAAGCATTCCTGCAATGAGGCCAGAGCAGGCCAGGCCCAGGGGGAGGATTTACCCCTGTTGTAGAAGCAAGTAGTAGTCCACAAACACTGACAGGCCAAAGAAGAGCCATAAAGATGATATAGTGGACTATTGAGGATAAGAAAGAAATTATGTATTGTTACTATTATGCAGAAAGCCCAGAATTTCAAAACGTAGGAGATAGAAAAAGATTAAGAGATAAATTAGAGGAAGGAAGAATACTTCCACAGGAAAAACTGTCAGTAGCTTCAAATAAAAATTTACATTCATTACTACAACAGATTTTTGAAAAACAATATTTAGATCAAGAAACTTTGATTTGTTTGGAAAAAGGAGCATCTGAGGAAGTGAAGAAATGTAAACAATAAAACCTACACATTTTGGAAAAGTATAAAAAAGAAATATGGACATGGGAAAGAATGAAAGATTTCATATGGTACAATATTTATGCAAAGGAGAAATCCAAATTAATCAATATAAAGAAGGCAGCCCCAAAGATATTCGAAGAGAGACACAGGCAAAGGCATCCAGATATGGAAAATTTTACAATTAAAAAAATATCACAAAGATTGAACGTAGAAAAGAAGATTAGTAAAGTAGAAGTTAAGAAAATAGAAGTTGAAGTTATGGAGTGCCTGCAAAGTGAAGGATTTAATGTAGAAGGTCTAACACAGATTACATCACTTCATGATGGAGTGAGTCCCCAAAGTAAGGAGAAACAGGAAGATCAGGAGACATCTGAAGAAGAAATATGGACATGGGAAAGAAAAAGAGATTTAATATAGTGTAATATTTATGCAAAGGAGAAAGCAAAACTAACCAATACAACAAGAGCAGTACCAAAGATATTTGGGTCTATATTACATATCCGAATGCTTAAATGTTGAATCGCTAAAGGTCGACCTTTAGCGATCAAACATTTAAATGTTCGAATATGTTTAAAAATTTTAAAAAAAGCAAAAGTGAAAAAAAAAACTAAAGGGTGCAAGCAGGGGGTAAGCTCCCCCAGCTCCCCACATGTGGGGGGCTGTGCTCCCCGCACCCCTGCTACTTAAATATACCAACTCCAAGATCATGCTACAGTGTAGGGAATGGGAAATTTCCCATTTCTGCACTTTAGTGCACTTAGGTGCGATCTCGGAGTTGGTATATTTAAGTAGCATGGGTACAGGGGGGCTTGCAAACCCTTTCCTTTTCCTTTTTTTTAAATTTTATTTTACTACATATTCGAACATTTAACTGTTCGATCTCTGAAGGTCAACCTTTAGAGATTCGAACATTTAAGCATTCGGTTATGTAATATAGACCCAGATATGTGAAGAGAAATACAGGCAAAGGAATCCAGATATGGAAAACTTTAAAATACAAGAAATAAGAAGGAAAAGTAGAAAAGGAGATTAGTAATGGACAAGTTAAAGAAATAGAAATTGAGGTTATGGAGCACCTGAAAAGTTCAGGATTCAGTGTAGAAAATCTAATGCAGAAAGCACCACAGCAGGATAGAGCAATGGATATCCTAATTAAGAGGAAACCAGTGGAACAGGAAGCAATTGGTCAGGTGCCATATCAAGATATTTTGGAGCCTTCCACAGGAAACCAGTATAAACATTCACTTTAAGGTAGACAGCAAGAGAAGGAACAGGAATCTGTGGAAACTCTGATGCAGTCAATGTTGAGCAGTGATAGGCAGTGAGTTCCCATATGACAGTGCAATGGACAGCACAGGATGAAATTGAAGAGAAGGTGCCACAGGAAGATGCTATAGAACTTTTTATAGAATGCCTGCAGGAAATGGAAAACAAGGGATGTGCCCTCAGTTTGGAAGAAAATGAGCTAAGAGAAGAGTTGCTTGATTTAATAGACATATATATATTAAGATCAATGAAAGAAATAGACTGCAGAAGGTCAATAAAGCCCCAAAAGTCAGAAATATGATAAAACAAATGAACACAGTAATTAGGACTGTCCATAGAGATCCATGTGATATAACAGAAGCAAACAGGATATATTACTGTGCAGCTAAATTAGTAACTGATAAAGTTCTACTACAAGAACACAGGGTAGTGAGAGAAAGGAAGGGGAGAAATTGAATACCATCATGGAAGTATCGAATAGAGAAAACTATAAAGCAATTAAGACAAGAAGTGTCTCTGTTAAGATTATAGCAGAGGGACTAGATTCAAAAAAGTATTAAGAAAGATAGATGTGATAAAAGCAATGCACAGTATTAGAACAGACCAGGATCTATCATGCACTATCGCAAATAAACTAAAAATTTCAGTACAGGTGGAAAAACTTAGAAGATACACAGATAAATATAAAGGAAAAGTACAAAAATAAGTAATTTATTGATGACACAAAAAAGTTTTATAAAGAATTGGGAAACAAGGTAAAAGGAATTGAAAGACCTCCAAAAAAAGAAGAAATAGATCAGTTTTGGAGAAGTGTCTATGAAGATTCTGTGAAACATAACAAATATGCCAAATGGTAAAAAAGGTAAAAGAAAGAATAAGAAGTTTAAAGGTACAGGATATGAAATGGGATGACATAACAGCTAGAGAGATTGAGACAAAGTTAAGAAAAGCCTCCAACTGGAAAACTTGAGGCCCAGATGCAGTACCTAACTTTTGGTTAAAAGTACTAACATCTCTGCATGAAGATTTAGCCATGAGTAAGAACTATTTATATGCACACCCCAAACAGACACCAACCTGGCTAACAACAGGTAAAACAATTCTCCTACTTAAAGGTGAACCTGCAAGCTAAACCAAAAATTATAGACCAATAACTTGCCTTCTGACGACGTATAAACTATATACAGGAATTGATGCCCACAGAGTTTATAGTCATTTAGAAGAAAACTCAATTATGGCAGTAAAACAAAATGACAATATAAGAAAGTCATATGGAACAAATGATCATTTGTTGTAAAATAAAGCCATAGTGGAGAACTGCAAAAAGGAGAAGAATCTAAGTATGGCATGGGTTGACTACAAAAAAGCATTTGATAGTATCCCACATTGATGGATAAAAGAGTGCTTGAAAATGTATAAGATACACCCTACACTGATTGACTATATTACAGTGACCATGAACCAGTGGCAGACCACTTTACAATCAAGCCATGGACAAATCATTATCCCAAGGTTAAAAATTCAACGGGGGATATTCCAGGGTGACTCTCTGTCACCTTTGCTATTTGGCCTTGCCCTTAACACTTTAAGCTGTCTACGTAACAGTTTAGGCCATGGCTATAATTTGGCTCCTAGAAAAAAACAAAGTCTAAAGACTTCTCATCTTCTCTTTGTTGATGATTTAAAACTGTACAACTCGTCAGAGGAGGAACTGAAAGCACAGCTGCAGATTGTCAAATTTTTTTCAGATGACATTAGAATGTCAATATAGTTGCAAGTATAGCAAACTTCTGGAAGAAACTCATGTTGATCAAGAATGAACACAGGAATGGCTAAGGAGAGATGAATTCAAACCAAGAGATGAAAGGTTAATATTGGCAGCCCAAGATAGTGGGCTACATACACGCTGGTTTACAAAGTCCATTGAACATGTGGGAGAAACAGACAAATGTAGGTTTTGTAAAACTGAATTGAAAACAGTTGCACACCTCATTGCTGCTTGTGACATACTAATGGCAGAGGGACTGTATGCTGAAAGGCATAATAATGTGGCAAGATTGCTGCACTGGGGACTCTGCAAACATTATGGTACTGAAGTGTCTGAAAAACAGTGGAAATATGAGCCACAAAGCATCACAGAAAATGATGAAGTCTACATCACATTGGATCATCCATTACCAACAGTTCAAAAGATAGATGCTAGGAAACTGGATATAGTGGTCCAAGAAAAGAAGACAAAAATAGCATTGATCATTTTCACCCAATGATTACAGTGTCCTGCTTACAGAGACACATGAAGTTATAAAACATCAGGATTAGCACGCAGAAATGAGAGCAACGTGGAAGAAAGATACCCAGATAGTTCCAATAGTAGTAGGAGCAACGGGTCTTATAAAAAGAGTCTACAATCATATTTAGATATGCTACCAATACATGTAATTCCATATGAATTGCAGTAGGAGTCATTACTGGGCACATTGCGGGTGCTACGAAGAGCACTTTTGGCTGACATCAAAGAGTGAAACAATCCATTCCCATCATGGTATTATAAACCCAAAAGATTTGGAGAAATAAAAAAAGAAAGTGTATAATCTGGCTCCTAGAAATCAACAAAGTGTAAAGACTTTCATCTTCTTTTTGTCGATGATTATAGTTCATCAGATGAAGAACTGAAAGCACAACTTCAGGTGATATAAGAATGTCATTTGGTCTTGATAAATGTACAAAAGCAACCTTTAAAGCCGGAAAACTGCAGCACCAAGAAAACAGTCTAGGACAAGAATGTGATATAAAAGAACTTAAGCAAGAGGGATTGTATAAATATTTGGGAATTGAAGGATCTACAATAAAACATGAACAAATGTGAATAAAACTTAATAAGGAATACTTTAGAAGATTTAAATTAATCCTGAAAACAGCATTGACATCTAGGAACAAAATCCAAGCTATAAACCAGTTTGATCCTCCTGTCCTAAATTACAGTTTTGGACTGATTGACTGGCCCCAAAATGTGTTGGATAGTTTAGACAGGAAAACAAGAAGGATGCTTCATGCTCACCAAATGATTTATATAAATCAGTGCATACCAAGATTATATATTCCTCATTCTGAAGGAGGGGTAGGTCTCCTTGAAACTGATTACATATATAGATCTGCAATCGTGGCACTCCACACATATCTACTGCCCTCACAAGACCCAAATGTAGTGAAAGTATTGAAACATGAGAAAAATAAATCTAAGATGAGTTTTCTGCTTAATCTAGCAGAAGCATATCAGCATCCAGCAGGAATGGAAATCAAATCAGTAGATAAAAATCAGGCAGCAACTGAATGTGCCAAAACACAAAAGAAAGAATATAAGGTGAAGGACCAGATGAGAAGGCAAGAAATGTGGAAAATGCATAAATATAGTTGCAAGTATAGAAAACTTCTGGAAGACCCTCACGTTGATCAGGAACGAATGCAGGAATAGTTAAGGAGAGGCGAATTCAAACCATGAGATGAAAGGTTAATATTAGCAGCCTATGATAGTGGCCTACGTACATGCTGGTTTACAAAATCCATTGAACATGTGGAAGAAGCAGACAAATGTAGATTTTGTAAAACCAAATTGAACACCTCGTTGCTGGTTGTGACATACTAATGGCAGAAGGACTGTATACTGAAAAGCATAATAATGGAGCAAGACTGTTGCACTGAGGATTGTGCAAACATTATGGTATTGAAGTGGCTAAAAAACAGTGGAAACATGAGCTGCAAATCATCACAGAAAATGATGAAGTCTACATCACATGGGATTCAGCCTCTATCAACAGTTGAAAAGATAGATGCAAGAATATCGGATATAATGGTCCATGAAAAGACGACAAGTAGCATTGATCATTGAAATCACCACACCCAGTGACTACAGTGTGTTGTCTACAGAGAGACACAAATTTATAAAATACCAGGATCTGCAGGCAGAAACTAGAAAAATGTGAAGAAAGATACCGAGACAGTTCCACTGGTAGTAGGAGCAATGGGTCTTGTAAAAAATCTACAGTTGTATTTAAACATGTTACCAATGCATGTAACCCCATAGGAACTGCAGAAGGAATCATTATTGGGTACATTGCTTTTGCTGCGAAGAGCACTTCTGGCTGACATTAAAGATTGAAACAATACTAATTTCATGAACTTTAATCATACTTTGACTTAGGAATGGGGTCCATTCCCGTCATGGTATTAGAAACCCAAAAGACTTGGAGAAATTAAAAAAAGAAAGTGTACTTAATAAAATCTGTATAATTTAGAAAAATTGCATATTTAGTAAATGTGTTTATGATTACTATAAAATATGAAAAGGAATTAATGTCCATTGTGCTTTCCTTTATATGGGCATCCAGATTAAATTCAGAGAAAAGAGGTGTGTTATATGTTGAAGAAAAAGAAGAAGAGTTGTGTTTGGTAATTCTAGTTGTTTATGCATCTTCATTGAATCTATATAAAATGTTGACGTGGTTAAAAGAGGAAAACAAGTTATTAATAATTATAATAAGAAAATATGGTATATAATGAATAAGTTTAAAAAGAGGGAAAATATGTGAATTGGAAAATAAAAGACTATCAAGAAAAAAATTATGTTATGGAAAATAAAGATAATTGACATAGAATATGATATGATATGAAGGAATGGTATTCAAACATAATGAATACGTATTACTGAATTTGTCCATGGGAAAGGTCAGAGCATGAAAACATAAAAGCCATAGAAATGAGATTAGAGTGGTGCAAGAAATATGTAGAATGTAGAGATTTTCTATGGAGATCATCAATAAAGAAATCACCAGTGATAGCAAATATGCCATATAAATAATAGAAGAAAGAATATGCAATTATTGTGGTGGAGTTGAAAGAACAGAACGTGTTTTTTTAAAGATGTAAAAGCATGAACAGATTATGGGAAAAGCTATATGAACATAATGTTTTGAAAGGTATTCAAATTATGGGAAAAACTATATGAACATAATGTTTTGGAAGGTATTAAGCAAATTAAGGATATAAGTATCGATAAATATATTGGGATATGGTTATTATAGCAATAAAAGGGGACTATTTTAAGAAAATAGATTGAAAGATGCTTTATATAATATGGACTATATGGAATGAAAGATTGAATGAGATAAAATTTAATTGGATATTGGCAGATATATTAAAAAAATAAGATTTTGGTTGTGGAAGAAATGGTGGAGCACAGACCAAAAATGGAGACTGGAATGTGTGTATAAAGTTATAAAAATAATGGAAAACAAGTCTAAAAGGAGGTAAATAATGTATAATATGATAATATTATAGATATGGTATTTAATAAAGGACCCCTATTTTTCACGATGAGCTGGAGACAGTGCACATATCTCCCATTCCTAGTGCAGTGGAGACTCGGAGGAGTTTGGCTGCATCAGCCATCATGGGAGAAATCTGTGATGAAAAAGAGAAAGCATGTTTTAACGCTGATGCTGATGAGAACAGCAATTTGGATTCAAAGAGTATTTTTCAGCAAAATCTTTTTTAACCAAGCAGGAGATGCAGAGGAGTTACTGTCAGAAAATGATTGTATAGTTGGAGCCCATCATTCGGGATGGTTGTGGGATGATATATTGCATGAGTTAATGTGAGAGGAGGAGCCAGAGAGTGTACAAGCACTTTTGTGAGCAGATGTAACTAGACTATATCCAGGCCAGGGAAGTGACAATAATGAGAAATCAGAAAGCAAACAAGAACAGAAAACAGAAAGAAGGATACATGCAAGTGTTGCAGCAATGATAAAGAAGAGGAAACAAAAGATGAGAGAAATAGTACATAAAAGATGTGTGGTTAGAATTCAAATGAAAGAGAACAAACCTCTAGAAAAATTTGATGTTTGGAACAAGGTGGTAATATCTTTACAAATTACAGTGCCAGAGGTAAGTGCAATCATATTAATGGGGAAAGAGATTTTTTATAACATTGTTTTAGAAATGGGATAGACTTGAAAAGCTGATCATCATAATCATCATCAACCCCTTTTTTCCCATTTTCTACATGGGATCGGGGTGTCATGTTAACTCTCACCATCTCCCTCAATTCAGTGCCACACTCCTGCCTTCTTAGACACTCATGTCTGACTGTTGCAGATCTTCTCTCACACAATCCATCCACCTCTTTCCTGGATGCCCTTGTTTCCTCTTACCTTCTTCCTGCCTGTCTGAAAGCTTCTTCACCAGATTGTCTTCTGCTTTTCTAGACATGTGCCCAAACTACAGTAATCTGTTTTCTTTGATCTTTTGTGCAACTGAAGCTACTTTGGCTTCTGCTCTTTTGTCCTCATTTCATCTGTCCCACAGTGTGCATCCTATCACCCTTCTCAGGCACTTCATTTCCATCATCTCAAGCTTTCTCAACTGCTCTGCCTTTACTGCCCAGGTGTCTGTACCATACAGTAGTACTGATCACACCAGTGTTTTGTACATTTTACTTTTCAGCTTCTTTGGGATTCTTGTGTGATATACTACACCTGACACCCTATGCCAGTTGGCTGCAGCCCCTCTAATTCTAGCTTTGATCTCTTCATTCAGACTTCCCTTCTCCTCAACCACCCCTTCCAGATACTTGAAGCTATTAACCTGATTCACTGTCTTCCCTTCTATCTCAATTCTCAGCTTCTTCTCATTTCCCCAATTTGGTGCCATTACCCTGTCTCATCTGTACTTAGTTTCTTCCCACGTGTCTTCAGTTTTGCATTCCATTCCCCTATTCTTTGCTTTAGTTCTTGCTCATAATCTGCCTGTAATGCCACGTCATCTACATGCAGCAACTTTGCTGGTCTGTCCCCTCCGATCTGTTTCCTAATGTAGTCCATCACCAGTATGAACAACAATGCTCAGAGCTGAAACCATGGGCACACCCACACCCACTGGGAGCTGTTTTGTGAGACCAAACACCGTACGTACTTGAGTCATTGAGTCTTTGTACATAGCCTGCACTAAACCTACCAATGTTTCTGGGACATGAAACCACCGCAGTACTGCTTAAATCAGCTTTCTTGGGACCTTGTTATATGCTTTCTCCACGTCTAGGAAAGCCCAGTTGGACTCTTTTCTCATCTCTAGTTTCTTCTCAACTATCTGTTTCACTGCAAATATTAGGTCAGTTGTGCTGCATCCTGATCTGAATCCAGACTGCTCATTTCCCATCTTACTACTACTCTGTGTATCCATTGATCAATCACTTCTCCTATGACAAGCTGATAAATAGTTATAAAAAAATGAGATCAGTAAAAGTGTATATATCTGATTTAGAATCGATATTGAAAAAGAACCTTCACAAAAACATTACAAAAACATTTGGAAGGACTTTGTCAAAACGTGATTAATGTAGTTAAAGTTTATGATAACACGGGTTAAGGACAGGGTGATGGAATTGTACAGTCATTTTGAAAATAACAGCTGGGAGGATACAAGAAGAAGACAAGGAAGCAACAGAAGTGAAAGAGCAGGGGAGAGCAGCTGTTGAAGAAAAGCAGGAAAAGAGTCTTTCACAAATAGAAGGGGGAAGATGCGCATGTTGTAGAAAATAGAGATTATTCGTAAAAAACGAAGAAGAAATTTTTAGATGACATATAGTTAAATGGAAAAATTCTATTGGTATGACAGTTAAAGACAGATAAAGAAAATTTAGAGAAAAATATAAAATAAAGAAATAAAGGAAATGGATAATTGCAAAGTAATTATTCTAAATTTGAACAGCTTATAAATAATGTAAGAAGATTTATTAGTTACAGATGATTGTGTTAATGGACAACATTGAGTATTATTATGATTTATGCATACATGAACAGTAAAAAGAGAGAATTATTTGAACTGATTAAACCATGTGTTATAGCAAATATAGACATAATTATGATGGACAACTTTGTAATTTAAGGATGTTTCTGAAGATGTTAAAAAATAAAGGAAGTTATATGATTTGGATAAATGAACCTGGAGAAAAAGAGAATATGCATATAGAAGAAATAGTATGAAAAATTAATATAATTTGTTTGGAAATATTAAGGAAGCTAGAAAGGGGAATACTTAAAGTGTTATTTTCAGGTCATGATGCAGTATGGGCAAGAGATGGTGTAAATTTAGAATTCATCAAAGTAGGAAAAAGCATAACAAGTTAATGTGAATATAAGAGGAATATTTGAAGATTAGACAAAAACTATGGAAAAAAACATTTAGCTACAAGAGTTATATATAAAAATTGGACTGATTGGTGGGATGAGTATAAAAAGAAAGTGAAAAAATATGAAAGAACGGAAAAGGAATATTTTAGAAATAGTATGAAGAAATATGATGAAATAAAAGAAAATCATGGGATATAATAAAGAGTGATGATAAACGATAGAGATATGGAGAAAAAACTGTATAAGCAAAACACGAGAAAAAATGTGAATTTATTAAAGAACAGCATTATTTAATACAAGGAAAGAGAGGAAGTTTCCCTGGTTTGGGGAAAATATGAAGACAGAATTTGATAATGGTACAGTTAGAAGGTTATTTTGTAAGAAAGCAGGATGAAATTGTAAAAGAAGTGACTTATGTTTTGCAAAATAAATATAAAGAAGACAGGAAAAGACTGATGATAGAATGGGAGTCTGAATAATTTACAGATGAAGAGAATGAAGATTTAAAGAAGTACAGAAGACTTGGAAAAAGAGTTTAAAATAGTTAAAGAAAAATTTCTCGCAGTTTAAATAGGTTAGAGTACATTTTTTTTGTTGTATATTTTGTTTAATCTGCAATGCCACTAGAGAGGTTTGTTTCTTTGGCTAGTCATGGGCTTGCTTAGTAGCCTCTATGTAGCCATTTACATGATTCTGCAGAGTTTCTGAAAGCAATTCAGCATAGGCTGCTGTGTTCTCAGGATTTGGAGAGGTACTGAAGCTTGACAATCCATCACTTAATAAAAGGTAATTTGCCTTGGAATAGTTCCTAACTGTTATTGGATTTAATGGGATTATGGAGTTCATTTTGATTTCAAAGGAGACAGCTTTATGATTAGAACTTACTAAGAAGAACAAGACAGTGGGGGGGGGGGGGTGCAGCATTCTCCCATATTTGTGAGCACAAGATCCAGTATGTTGGAGTGTATAATGGGTGTATTCACTGTTTGGTAAAGCGTGTTTGTATCTGTGAAATCTAGGAATCTCTGTGCCTGTAGATTTGAGGTCGAGTAGGATTCCCAGTTTATAGAAGGGTAATTAAAGTTTCCCATGAGTAGGGTGTTAGGTTGTATAGGAAGTGTCTCCAGAAGGTCCAGGTATGCACTGTGAGCTTCGTGGAAAATGGAGGGTAACCTATAGCTGGCTAGGATATGGTACAGGATTTTGTTGATGGTGACCTGCATGTGGAAGAACTCCAGCATATCATCCTCTTTGACCACCACAGAAATTTGCTTGTTACTGACGTTTATTGAGACACTTCAAACTTTAGTCCTTGTCTGTGCAGCTAGTGGTTTAAAATTGTGGGAGGCACTGAAACCTTGCATTGCTGGGGTACTCCCTGCCACTTTAAACCATGTCTAGGAAACTACACAGATGTCTATATTCTCAAGTGTGAAGTTGGCTTGGAGTGAGTTAAAAAATTATCACAAGTCAGGAAGGGTAGTTCCCATAAAGATAAAAACTCTCTCAATAAACCTAATAGGCAACTAAGAGGGTTAATTAGGTCAAGCAAAGCTAATTTTGAGATTAGGATAGCCTCCCAAGAGGAAGATAATCATAAGGCCTTCTTCAGCTATGTCAGAAACCTGAGGAGCAGCAAACAACAATGTGATGAACTGGTGGTTAATGGTGCCACATTCACCAAGCCTAAAGTATAGTAAACTGTTAGTGGACAAATTCAGTTCCAACTTTACCCACCCCCATCCCCAATGATCCCCCCAAAATGCCATCAAACATAACCCCTCCAACTATAATTGGGAGCATGTACTGGCTATGCTCATTAAATCCCAAATCACAGCCACAGTAGGCCCTGATAACATCCCAAGATGCCTCCTGAACAGTCTAAAATATGACTTATCAGGACCCATGGAGTCATTATTTAATTATAGTCTTAAAAGAGTCTTTGAGCCACATGAATGGAGGACTGCAATGGTCATTTTCCTTCATAAGGGAGGACCTTCAACAGATACTAGAAATTACAGACCCATCAGTCTGATTAATCTTACATGGAAAGCTATGGAAAGAATTATCATGGAATGTATCAACAAGTACACAGGAGACCTCCAAACACTGGATCCATCCCAGTCAGGCTTTGTTAAAGGAAGGTCATGCTTACTGAATCTGTCCGACTTCTTTGAAAAGATCACTAAGGCAATGAATGAGGGGAAAACTGTACATACTGCCTACCTAGATCTGGCTAAAGCATTTGATACAATACCCCACTCTGGCATTATCAACAAGCTTACAGATGTAGGTATAAACCCCTATATAAAATGCTGGATAGCTAGCTGGCTCATTGATAGAACTCAGGAGGATAGAATCAGGGAGGCCACCTCCACAAAGAGGCCAGTTACCAGTGGAGTCCTCCAGGACTCTGTGGTAGGCCCACTCCACTTTGGCAACTACTTTTTTATGTCAAAGCCAATGTCAAAGGTCTCTGGCTAACCAAGTTGGAAGATGATTAAAAACTGGGCGCAGTCATTGAATAATGAGAACACCCTTCAGGAAGGTCCGACAAAGACAAATGCTTGGTGTCAAAGCCATGTAAAACTCAATATCAAGAAATGCTTTATAGTACCCTTTGGGAAGTTGGCCACCCTAAGCAACTCTATCATCAATAAAACACCCCTATAAGTAGATTCATTAGTCAGAGATCTGGGAACTCATGTAGGCAGTAACCTTGTATTTGACCAACATGTGTCCAAGGTAGTAAGAAAACCCTTCTATGTTGTTCAACTTATAAGAAAGGGCATGGCATCTAAGTCCACAGAAGTCATCATACCACTGTACTTGGCCCTCATCAGACCCATCATAGAGTATAATGCCCCCTTCAGTAGTACCTGACCAGACATGAAGTAAAGGGAATTTTCACAAAGGTTCTTTACAAAAAGAAAACAGGGAGTAAACACAATGCCTATGCTGATAACTTCAAAGCCCTATATCTTTACTTGATATCATACAGTTTTCTGACAGGTGAACTTTGCCTGGCATATAAAGCACCTCTGGACCCTGTTTTGATGAACATTTGGCACATCTGCAAAATAAACATTGTCAGACCTACTAGATTAAAAGACCTAAATTTTGCTTATGACATAAATAGGACATGTTGGAGAGATAAATATGTTCCTCACAGAATTCCCATTCTCTGGAACTGGCTTCCCATCCATTTGTAGAACCGTTCCTCCCTATCCCTATTTAAGTGTAACTTGGACCAATGGATGGGTAATTAGAAATTTACCCCTTGGTCTAGTGCCTATGTCTCTGATAGACAGAGGCAGCCAATAAAGCACCCCCTATATAAATCAAATTTGTGAGTCATATTTGGATTGCACAGATAGGCTTACAATGTCCTTAGTCAATTAGTCTAGTATACAACTATGAACATATGAACCTATAAGAGCAGGGAAAGATTTAAATCATGGGAGGAGGAACAGGATTTTATATAGAGTTTATTGATTAAGAAATTACTAGCGAAAGAAGAAATTAAATATAAAGCTGTAGAATATAGACAGTATTTAGCATTTTAAGGAATGGAATCTATGGAATGTGGTCGATTAGTGTGCTCAAGGGATAGAGAAGTAGTACTGAAACAAACAACCCATTCTCTGTTTGATAAGTGCGGAGGAACTTTTACATCCACAGGGCCTACTACCAGCTTGGGCATATGGGACCTTGTTTAATATCTCATCTGAAGTACAGCACACTCAGGAAGGTAGTATCTCCTAATGCTGCTTTGCAGTATCAGTAATGGGAAATGATTCCAGCCATGTGGGGTGAGAAGAGAACCCACAACCTTTTTTCCTTCCAGCACCAAAGGCAAAAGTGCTACCTGTTGAGTCTCTTGTGCTGCTTTTTTGTCTGGCATACTGTCATGCTATTATTATTTAAGTGCTACAGTTTTAAAATTATTTTGTATATTCTGTAATCTTATTTCAAACTACTTAATAAAAGAAAGTAATTTATGATCAAACCGATGAATCCATGATGCTTTCTCAGAGCCCTCACTATAGTCCCCTTGTGTATTATTTCCACTTTAGCATAAATAGTTAATATCTACTGCTCCTTTCCTCTTTTCTTATTGTAGCTTGCATGTGGGATTTTTAGGTCCCATGCATGCTCTTTTGTGGTCTATGTTTTAATAAAATGAGTTATAACTATTGTAATTTTCTACCATCCCAGTATGCAACTCTTGGCTCCTTACACACACACACACACACAGTATGACATAATTGCTTTGCTTAGAAAAAATGATACAAAGTTTACAGTACAATACATTTAAAAATCATTGATATAAATTCTTAGACAGAGAAATTGTTAATAATAAAATTAAAAAAAATTCTTTGAGATAAAGTTTTAACAGACATTGGGGCATTTAACAGTGGTACCATCTGCAGCAGAGGGTTGTTAATAGGGGATGTTTAAAGAACTGGAGGCAGATATTTATATGTAGTAATGAGAGGTAAGATGGAATTGTAATAGAATTAATTGCTTTGGTCGACTGGTGGAAGTACACAGTTTTTGGTCGAACCTCCAGTTTACTGACTGGATGTTTTGTTGGATATGTGTTTTGTTGAAACAGGTAAGAGAGACGTATAGTAGGGTTGTGTGTGTGTGTTTGTGTGAGTTTTTGAATATTTGTGGGTTAGTGTGAGAGTAAGGGTTAGGTAAGGAGATAGATTGAGAGTGTGTGAATGATTGTGAGTGTTTAAGGTAAGGATTAGATTAGGGGATAGATTTATTGTATATATGTATGTGTGTATGTATACATGCAAGTGTGCACACGGGCATGGTAAGTGTCTGAGGTGTCTTGTGTAGTGGTAATGTTATGAGGAGTATTTTTTTTTTTATTTTAGACACACATTAGGGGCAGGGGCATAGTTAGTGTTAGGGTTAGCACATATTACTAAGGTGGGGCAGTGGTCAAAGCCACTAATTTTATTTGAGTCATCTTACAGTGGTCACATATTTTAGTCTTATTTTCTGAATTTTACATCATTTCTTTTCGTTTCTCTGTGAATCTCACACACCATACTGACATTTTTATTGCAACTGGAACTTTATTAACTGCGTCATTTTCTAAATTAATCACATTCCCTTATCTTACAATTTCTTCCATTCCTATTAAATTAATTATTAATTCATATTAATCTCCATGGCTTTATCCAAATCATCCTAACTCCAACAAGAATTGACAAGACAACTAACAGGGAATCAATCCTTGACTGGATTCTAACTATTAAACCTAGCCACCCCTCTCTTGCAGGTTGCCTCCCCGATGGTCTAAGCGACCATCTGCCAACCTTCCTTCTACAACAACGCAACCATAATCCCAAAGGTACAGTCTATCATTTTATTAGAAAGAAAAAGAACTTTAACCCCATCAATTTCACAGCAGAACTAAAACATTGCAGTTGGGCACCCCTAAAATACCCAGAATTAAATGAGTCAGTTACTTACTTTAATAACACCTTCTTAAATGTATTAGATCTTCATGCCCCTCCTAGAACCATAAGAACCAGATCTAATCCCACTCCATGGCTTACCAAAGAAACCAAAGCCCTCCTCAAAACTAGAGATAAAGCATGGGATCACTGGAACACTGTTAAGTCCCCAGCTGCAAAACAAAAATATCAGGAGCTTAGGAATAAAGCTAAGAAACTAGTAAAACTTGCCTTCAAATCAAGCACCAAAATAGCCCTCAAAGATTTTGGGCAGCCATTAACAAGTTACTACTACCAGGCAAAACTGGTACCCCCTCTCTCACCTTAGTAAATAATTCTGACAGCATTCCCACTCAATTTAATAAATTCTTTACTGAAACAATACTGACCCTAGCCAACCAACAGAAAAATAACACACGCACCCTTCCACTGAACCCATCACTACTCCCATAAGGAATAGCTCCTTCAAATTCCAGTCAGTCTCTATAGATAGGATAAAAAAGTACCTCAAAAAATAAGCCCACTACTCTGGCTGCTGACAAATTAACAGGGGAATTCTTAAAAATTGCTGTTAATGCAGTGGCCTACCCTATAGCCATTCTAATTAACAGATACCTCTCAGAAGCCACGTCCCAGAGATATGGAAAATATCTCACATAATCCCCCTACATAAAGGAGGTAACTCCATAGAGCTTACAAACTATTAACCTATAGCAATTCTATCCCCTCTAGCAAAAATCCTTGAAAAGTGCATACACTTCCAAATGATTCACTACTTGCACACACACAGGCTCTTATCAAACACCCAGCATGGCTTCCAACACTTCCATAGTACCACCATTGCCTTATTGTCCTTCCCCAATATAGTAAACTCTCATAGAAATGCTAGTAAATTTGTTTCTGCCATTTTTCTTGACCTCTCAAAGGCCTTCGATATGGTTAGACATGACATTCTTATCAAATAATTGTCCGAATTAGGACTCTCTCTTCATCATAGCCTGGTTCCAGAGCTATTTAGATGGCCGTCAGCAAGCAGTCTTATGGAAACAAGAACTCTCCCTCTTCTCCCAGTTAATCTTGGTGTTCCTCAGGGTTCTATTTTAGGCCCTCTGCTGTTCAACCTCTATACCAATAAGCTTCATTCCTCCACTCCCAAAGCATCTGTCATCCAATATGCTGACGATTCTACATTAATTTGTGCAGCTTCCTCACTACAGGAACTTCATAGATTAACTCAGGAATCTTTCCTCTGTATAGAAACATGGCTATCCAATATACAACTCATCCTAAACCCTGATAAAACCAAACTGCTACTCTTTAAACCCACTAGATCCACCTCATCAACTTCTACATTTAATATCATGTCCAGTAACAAAACTACTATCTCTCCCACAGAGTACACCAGACTCCTGGGCATTGAGATTGATAACAATCTAAGATTTGATATTCATATTTTCCAGACCATCAAGAAAGTTCACAAAAAACTAGGTGCCCTCTATAGAAATAGACAATTCCTTACCCAACAAACAAAAGCTACTATATCTCACACTCATCTTATTTCTACCCTCCTGTATGCCTCACCTATTCTCACCAACCTTAGAAAAGCAGACCTAGCTAAGCTTGACTCCTGCTCATCCTTGAAGCTGCTCAACTGGCTGGAGCTTCTTCAACTCCTGCCTTACAACCAACTCATTCTGGCCCATAAAATTTTATATCGTCCAGAAAAAAACCTGCATTGCAAGGCCTACTTCACCTCCACACCAATAACAGAACTCTTCGCTCCAGTAACAAATTTATTCTCACAGTAACTAAGTCAAATAATACAGTAGATGATGCCCTCTTTTCTAATTATGTATCCAAAATATGGAATGCTCTACCCTGTAACATAACTACTATGGCATCCTTCATACAGTTCAAAAAAGCATTAAAACTGCATCTCACTAATAACTAGTTATGCTCTTGCACTTCACCAGGCTAGACCCTCCACTATGTTAGACCCTGCACCACCTTAACTATCTCACACCTCAAGAGGAACATATAGGTCTATATTCTATCACTGTATAAATACATACAATATAATAAAATAGATTGTTATGGTTTAGACCCCAATAACCTTTAAGAAGTTGTTGGTTTACACATGACTCCCTCCAGCAATGATTGAGGTCATTATATATATATATATATATATATATATATATATATATAAACAATTAAAACTTTGTAACTAATAAAATTACGAATGGAGAAAAAACACAGCTGAGGCCGAACTGTTGTCTAGCGCTTTCATTCCTTTATTGTTGCTAGGAACTTCATCAGAACTGTAAAAAGTACATAGCCATGCTCTATATATATGCTGTATACAGGAATACCTAATTTGCATATGATGTGTTTAGTGGCCAATGGCCAAAGATTTCTTTTCACAATACAAAAGAAGAATTCTAACCAATGATTATGTCCTCATGTTAATACAAGGGCTAATGAAAATGTTTTCAATTCTTATCAATAGTCATTGTGATGTGTGTGTTATAACAACTTTTGAAACTAACTAAGAGTGAGTTGAACAAATACTTAATACCACTGTTTTTTTACGATGTTATTGTGTTTACTTTTAACTGATAGTTATATTTCCAATTAAACTAGAAGCTGGAAAATCATAGGACTGACCCTGTAATAGTAGTGGAACCATTGCTTATGTTCTATCACTGTTTAAGAACTAGTTTAGTCAAAACAAACAGTCAGTACATGTTAATTTGCCCATCTTAAAGCACATTTAATGTTCAGAGAGTCATTAAGTCCTGGATGAGTGTCAGAGTTTAAAAGTAACTGCCACCTCAGTTCCTTTAACTCTAACAGAGTTTCACAGTCTCCAAAAAACTGTCCAACTTGTTCCAGTACTATGAATTTAAACCCATTGAAGTTAGTGCATAGTGCACTGTGCTTACCAAGTGCATTACTGTCGTCTTTTCGTCTGATGGCAGATAAATGTTCCTTCACTCTATCAGATAACTTTCTGATAGTTTTTCCCACGTAAAATGCTGGGCAGGAGTTACATGCAGCAGCGTACACTAGGAACATGGCATGACAGTCAAAGTGGTTGTGAAATTTGACTGTTAGATCACAGTGCACGAAAGTGAAGCTGCTGCCAGTCCACATGTGTTTGCAAACTACGCAATGATTACAAGTGAACATACCTTTGGGACCTCTGTTTGGTACAGGCTGAGGATAAAAGAAAGGTTTATCTTTTTCAAAAGACATTTTGAGCGTGGTGGTCCGTTTATAAGAGAAAGTGGGATTTTGTCCCAGAACTTTCTTGAGGTCTGCATTTGCTCGTATGATGTTCCAGTTTTTTTGCAAGACTTCTCTTATGTTTCTCATGTCCCTACTGATGGGGAGCGGGTAACTGCAGTTCCTATCCGTGGAATTATTTGTGTAATCATTGCGTTTAGGGATGAAACCATGCAGTAAGATTGGTTTATGCCATGTGTGTCTTCTTTCTGCTACTTCTGTAAAAACTTCACTTATTAGTTTTTCAGGGTAGTATCTCTTCTCGAACATGTGGGATAAGAATTTACATTCTTGTAGAAAGGTACGGTCATCAGATATAATTCTTGAAAGTCTTATGAACTGCCCTTTTAACACGTTTCGTTTCATAAACAAAGGATGTTGGCTCCGAAAATCAAGAAAGTTATTTCTGTAAGTGTCTTTGCGATACACATTGGAGTTGAGAGTGTATCCTGGGTTTACTATGGTAATTTCAGTATCCAAAAAGTTGATTTTATCACCGCATCCTGATATCACAAAGTCTAAATAAGGTAGGCTGTTATTGAGGTTCTGTATGAAAATATCAAGTTCATTTTTGGGACCTTCCCACAGAAAAAAGATATCGTCAATAAAGCGACTATAAAGATGTACTTTGTTGAATTGTTCCAGAAAGGACAGTGTTTCAATTTCCCATGTGCTTAAAACTAAATTAGCAAATGCTGGGGCCATTTTGGACCCCATAGCAACTCCTTTTACTTGTTGATAAATTTGGCTGTTGAAATGAAAGAAATTGTTGGTTAACACAACTGTGGTAAGGGAAATCAGTGTCTCTACCACGTCAGCACTAAGACGGGCATACTTGGTGAGAAAAAGTTCTAATGCTTGTATTCCTTCGAGATGTGGGATGTTAGTATACAGGGCTGTGATGTCCAGTGTTACCAGTATGCATTTAGAGAGGTCAAGTGAGCATTTTTGTAGCTCATTTAAGAAATCCCACGAGTCTTTGATATAGAACTTGGTAGCTTGCACCAAAGGGTTGAAAATACTGTCCAAGTATTCAGAAATGTTTTCTGTTTTTGTCCGTTTGTTGGAAATGATAAGCCTGAATGGGGGATTCACAGTGTCCTTATGTATTTTGGGAATGCCAAACAGTTTCCCCAAACACGGGTTATGTACTGACATGAACATGTAGTCTTCCAAAGACAGGTGTTTTTCACGTTCTAAGGTTTTCAGTAATCTGTCTATTGTTGCAAAATGTTTATTAACTTCGTTCAAGGATACTTTTTTGTAGAAAGCGTTGTCTACTAACATGTTTTCAATTTTGGCAACATAGTCTTTGTTTTCCATTAGTACAATGCCTGTACCTTTGTCTGCCTTCATAATTCTTAGGCTGGTGTCTCGGCAAAGTTCTGTGAGAGCTAGTTGTTCACTGTTCGATATATTGTACCATTTCTCTGTACTGGGTTGGTTTAATAAATTCCTTAGATCAAATTCACATACATTTTGAAAAGTAGCTAGTGTAGAGTTTAAAACTGGGTTAAACAAGCTGGTTTTCCTTACATTTGATGTAATTAAGTCTGATGTTACTGTATTATTGTGCGCTTCATTTGAGTCAGTTAAAGTTGAGCTATCTTGTGGGTCATCTCTGTCAGAAAAAAACATTCTCAGGTTTAGTTTTCTTAAATATAACCTTAGATCTAATAGGGTGTCAGTGATTCTTGCCCTTTGCGAGGGTATGAATGTAAACCCTTTATTGAGTAGTTGCAGGTGTGCTTCAGATAAATTTCTATCAGTTAAATTAAAAACTGCATTGGAGAGAAAGTGTTCTCTTGTGCTTAGTAAACTCCCCTCACTGTGCTCCTTGAGACACTGATTTCCCTTACCACAGTTGTGTTAACCAACAATTTCTTTCATTTCAACAGCCAAATTTATCAACAAGTAAAAGGAGTTGCTATGGGGTCCAAAATGGCCCCAGCATTTGCTAATTTAGTTTTAAGCACATGGGAAATTGAAACACTGTCCTTTCTGGAACAATTCAACAAAGTACATCTTTATAGTCGCTTTATTGACGATATCTTTTTTCTGTGGGAAGGTCCCAAAAATGAACTTGATATTTTCATACAGAACCTCAATAACAGCCTACCTTATTTAGACTTTGTGATATCAGGATGCGGTGATAAAATCAACTTTTTGGATACTGAAATTACCATAGTAAACCCAGGATACACTCTCAACTCCAATGTGTATCGCAAAGACACTTACAGAAATAACTTTCTTGATTTTCGGAGCCAACATCCTTTGTTTATGAAACGAAACGTGTTAAAAGGGCAGTTCATAAGACTTTCAAGAATTATATCTGATGACCGTACCTTTCTACAAGAATGTAAATTCTTATCCCACATGTTCGAGAAGAGATACTACCCTGAAAAACTAATAAGTGAAGTTTTTACAGAAGTAGCAGAAAGAAGACACACATGGCATAAACCAATCTTACTGCATGGTTTCATCCCTAAACGCAATGATTACACAAATAATTCCACGGATAGGAACTGCAGTTACCCGCTCCCCATCAGTAGGGACATGAGAAACATAAGAGAAGTCTTGCAAACTGGAACATCATACGAGCAAATGCAGACCTCAAGAAAGTTCTGGGACAAAATCCCACTTTCTCTTATAAACGGACCACCACGCTCAAAATGTCTTTTGAGAAAGATAAACCTTTCTTTTATCCTCAGCCTGTACCAAACAGAGGTCCCAAAGGTATGTTCACTTGTAATCATTGCGTAGTTTGCAAACACATGTGGACTGGCAGCAGCTTCACTTTCATGCACTGTGATCTAACAGTCAAATTTCACAACCACTTTGACTGTCATGCCATGTTCCTAGTGTACGCTGCTGCATGTAACTCCTGCCCAGCATTTTACGTGGGAAAAACTATCAGAAAGTTATCTGATAGAGTGAAGGAACATTTATCTGCCATCAGACGAAAAGACGACAGTAATGCACTTGGTAAGCACAGTGCACTATGCACTAACTTCAATGGGTTTAAATTCATAGTACTGGAACAAGTTGGACAGTTTTTTGGAGACTGTGAAACTCTGTTAGAGTTAAAGGAACTGAGGTGGCAGTTACTTTTAAACTCTGACACTCATCCAGGACTTAATGACTCTCTGAACATTAAATGTGCTTTAAGATGGGCAAATTAACATGTACTGACTGTTTGTTTTGACTAAACTAGTTCTTAAACAGTGATAGAACATAAGCAATGGTTCCACTACTATTACAGGGTCAGTCCTATGATTTTCCAGCTTCTAGTTTAATTGGAAATATAACTATCAGTTAAAAGTAAACACAATAACATCGTAAAAAACAGTGGTATTAAGTATTTGTTCAACTCACTCTTAGTTAGTTTCAAAAGTTGTTATAACACACACATCACAATGACTATTGATAAGAATTGAAAACATTTTCATTAGCCCTTGTATTAACATGAGGACATAATCATTGGTTAGAATTCTTCTTTTGTATTGTGAAAAGAAATCTTTGGCCATTGGCCACTAAACACATCATATGCAAATTAGGTATTCCTGTATACAGCATATATATAGAGCATGGCTATGTACTTTTTACAGTTCTGATGAAGTTCCTAGCAACAATAAAGGAATGAAAGCGCTAGACAACAGTTCGGCCTCAGCTGTGTTTTTTCTCCATTCGTAATTTTATTAGTTACAAAGTTTTAATTGTTTATTGGCATTATTCTACTTTGCTTTACAGTTTTAGAACGGTTTTTCGTTTATATATATATATATATATATATATATATATACAAACACACATCTTTAGACTAATGAAACTATTATGGTAAGATTTCCCTGTTTTCACTAATTGTGACTGCTGTGTATGAATATAGTACTATTAATTAAGACTCACTGCATTTTGTATATAAATATACTTTGTAAACTTTGTAGTTTTTTTGTTACGTTATTCATATGTGTGGAGCTTTTCTCCCTGGGCATCCACTGAAAATGGACCTGTGTCCAGTGAACTATCCCAGTTAAAAAATGTATAATAAATAATAAAAAAATAATTCCTGTATTTATTATTTTAACAATCTCCCATCTTCCCTGATTTTAGTTGATAACACAATTCCCCCTCTGGAGCTATAGACTCATTCAGTTACACTAGCTTGCATTGCATTGCAACTTCATGATTGATTCCTCATTGTAGGTACAGAGCTATATAAGATTACTGTGATGTTTACATTCACAGCCAGCCTTTTAACAAAGTTAGGTAGGTCAGCTTATAATATATCATCAGTGAAAGTGCTAGATGAGCACTGACTGGGTGCAGATACACAGAAGTCTAATTATCACTGGTTGACAACTGCAATTGTTGACATGTGGAAATGTTACTGGTGAGAAATTTACCAAGACTTTGAAGCTTCTTTTTTGTTAAATTAATTTATTTTATTCTGTGATTCAGAAAAACTCTCTATGAATTTTGAATACCAATGCACTAATTTAAAGTTACATTGCCTAATGTGCAGCTGCTACAGACAGACTTGCCAAGGAAAAGACTTCAGAATCAAACTATTTTTCATGCAATCCTAACAGAAAATAATTGTCAGTGACATGAAAAATGACCAGATGCCAATATGGTGACAAGAGCAAAAACAATTAAGAAATATTCATAGTTAGAAAAATCATTTATAGTGGAACACATTTCATTTTATTTTAAAGCTGAAAAGTTAATTTCTCAAAACAACATAAATACCACTACAGATCTTCATTCAGCCTTTGTATGCAGAGTTAAATAAGCTCTGCCAAGCTCTGTAGTGGACAACAATGGCATATAAATTAAGAAACTGTGTCAGAGTATTTAGTATTACTGACGATAATGGATTAGAAGTTCATTTCATGTCTGACTCTACCAAACATTGTCAAAAATTTGCATACTTATGTAACATTGCAGTATAAGTTAATTTGTTACTTCTTGTTTGGGGGTGGGGGGTGCATTTCCTATGAAGTATTTAAGTTTAGACAAGCCACATGAAAATTAATGAAGCATTAGATAATTAGTTCTCAAGGCTCAAGTCTTTCACAGAAAATGCAATGTTGCAGATATTAATTCAAAAAAGTGAGGCACAGGTCTCATATGGAAGGTCATGAGAAATGTTAGATGAGTAAGCAAAATAATTAGCAATTGATAGTACTGTGCACACAAGCATGAACAGAAAAAAATGCAGCAGATCAGAAGCAGAAACAGAAAAACACGTCACAAATTCAGAGTGTAAAATGGAACAGGGTGCCATTAGACAGAAACTGTTGTAAATAACCATAGAGAACTGCTTACCTTGTAAGGGTAAGATATGTAGGAATTGTAATAAGCTAAATGCATTTTGCAATGTGTGTAGTTCAACATCAAAGAGGAGAAACACTTTAAAGCAAAATAGAAGTAAGACTGATAGAATGCCAAAAACAGAACTTAATTGAATAAAAAACATCACAAGTGTGAAAAAACAAGTACAATCAGTGAGTAAAAGTGAAAATCTCAGAAAGAGACAATGCCCACATGTGCACGGTACACATTGTTGTGAAAAATAATAAGAAACTGAAAACCACACCAGAATCTTTCATACACAGCAACCAACACAGTTAAAGAGCACAAAGTCATCCAGAGCAATGATGTCAAACTCAAGTGGCTTAGGAGCCAGCTGGCGAAGAGTCCATTGAGCCAACGGCATGAGTGACAGATAACCAAAAAAACCTGCTTAAATCAATCCCCCATATCAAAGGGCCTGACAACTGACAGACACCCCAAGAAATGTTTAACCCCTCCCCACACAAACCATATCAACCAGCTTATTGAATTCATTAATTATTTACCAATACAGGCATATACCCCTTAAAAAAAAAAAAAAAAACACACCCCTCAGTTCTGTTGTAAAGGTCAGCATGTTTAACATTAGAAATGGTTTTGTGGATTATTATGCATTGAGTGAAATAACCTAGCAAACTAATTACAGCCCATGACCTTGTTAAGCAAACAATATGTTGATTCATACAGCATGTTTTTTTCAGAGAGTGCCATGATGATTGTACAGGTACATGCTGCTATAAAAGCCACATGTGACACTACAAATGGGTATGGAGGTGTTACATGGAAGTTGAGCATGCTCTGTTAGCAGGAAGCATCTTGAATGGTGCCAGTGTGTCTACAACTTTTGGTACCAGAACTTGTAAAGGAGATGGATAATGGCAGGCATTTGGTGAGAGGCAGAGAGCCCAGCACCATGGATTTACAGAGAACAAGAGAGGAAGTAATGATAGCAAACTAGAAAAATCTTTCCATTGCTCAGGTAAGAGATGGAATATCAGCAATGTTTCCTCCCCAGAGATACAGAATATTGGCTGTTCCAATTTCAAGTGACTATACCAGCAAAAAAATACATGAATCTATAACTGATTGCAATATTTCTTTAATATTATCTTAAATATCAGGCATCATTATTTGCTATAGAGTATATTTTCTAGATTTAAAAGGCACAAAATGACCTTATTATTTTGTTATTTTCAGAATCTGTTTATCTGTTATTGGAAAATAACAGCTGTTAAGATTCCTGAGAATGCATCCACATTTACTGATGTGCCACTAACAAAGAACTCCTGTATTCTCCTTTATAGTAACAGGACATAGTTACTGCATGGTGGGCAAGATTTTAAAAGTGTATTTGGGCCAGATCTGTATTCTTCCACAGCAATATATGTCCTGCTGGTTGACGGTGTGAGAGCAGTAATTTACAGCCAAAAAGTCGATGAGAACCAGCAACCACAAAGGTATATGTTTACAGTTCTAAAAATACTGCTTGCTAGTATTGACTTACTTCCTTATAGATGTCCATACAAATAAAAGTAAAGTCTGAATAAAAGTAAGAATAATGTCTGGAAAAAAAATCCACATCCTGCTGAGCTGAGCAGAGATTCTTGGCCAGTCAATTACCCTTAGCAAAAGTGACAGGTTTTATTCAAATTCTAACGGTTGTG
The DNA here is from genome assembly GCF_019279795.1 of Protopterus annectens. Taxonomy (NCBI): domain Eukaryota; kingdom Metazoa; phylum Chordata; order Ceratodontiformes; family Protopteridae; genus Protopterus; species Protopterus annectens. The sequence continues at coordinate 209,842,855 of NC_056749.1, read as the reverse complement.
TGTTTCGGCTTTTCCCGGTTAGGGGTCACCACAGCGGAACTCTGGTCCGTTAATGATTGGTAGTTGATTTTTACATGCCGAGTTACCAGCCCTGATGCACAACCTTCAACGAAGGTACGCCCATTCGTGCATGTCTCCATGCAGAAGACGCTCTAGCTGAGAATCAAACCGGATATTCAAATTCTAACTAAAACACAAAAGAAAACTCTGCAAAGTAACATACTTACTTGCAAATTGCATACATCTTAAAGTATAGGGAAAAAGGGGCGTTAAGCATTGCGACTATAATAGCAAAAGATGCAGCTCCTAAACTCCTCATACTAGCAATGAGAGAAGAAGAAATTGAAAAGGATACACTATTAGATCTATTTTTTTTTACTTGGAAGAAACGCTCTTTGAACTGATTTGCCTAGCTGACTCTCTAGGAAAGCAGTCCTGTGAGGAGTCAAAATTTACTTTTTAATGTTCTCTTTGAATTCCAGCTTATGTAGGAGATCTCTTACCCAAGTGAGAGATTCCCAACCTTCTAGAAAAGCAAAGATAAGCAAGTCATCTAAATATGGAAAAATGTGGATATTCTGTAGTCTGTAATGAGGCATAACTGGAGTTACACACTTTGTGAACACTCTTGGTGCAGTGGATAATCCAAAAGATAAGGCAGAGAACTGATATTGTGATCCAGGCACACAGAACCTGAAAAAACACCTGAAATCTGGATGAACAGGAATGTGATGATAAGCATCTTTTAAATCTGTGTGTTACCAGGAAACTTAAATGAGGAAGAAGAGGTAGCAGACTGTTAAGTGACATCATTTTGAATTTAGGCACTATCACAAACATGTTTAGGAAAGAATGATCTAGAACTGGTCTCCAAGCATTTTATTTCTTTGTCACTAAAAATATCATGGAATAAAAGTCTTTCCTAACCTGGGAAGACGGAACTGGTTCTGTCATTTGGCACTTTTTAACTGTTCAGAGTTCTGCACTGTCTTAATTTTTGCTTGACTGAATTATTTATATATTTGTTGGCATTGTTTTCTGATCTGTTCTGAAATTGGTTTTCTCCCACCTCCCACCTTATTTCTGTTCTGTTCTTAAAATTGGTGGCTTTTGCAGTTGCCCGCCCCTACTGTAAATTTGATCTAGGACACTCCTCCCACTCCCATCTCTTTAGCTCATCCTACCTAGTACAGAGATCATTTGGGAAGGCCAAACCCCTTAGTCCCATAACCTTGAATTATCTTCTGTTCCTGCCCTCTCTCTTTTTACTTTAATTAAAAAAAAAAAAACTTTATTCAGCTGCTTATATTTTTTATTTTGTGTTTCTTTCTACTACTTGGTTACTTTATCTTGCTTTGCTTTTTCCTGCTACTTGCTTGCTGCCTGTTCTCTAAAGTGTTCAACTGCATCTTTTCTGTTGCATTTATTACTGCTTGTTTATAGCCTGTCTAAATTGTTGTGTTATTCTAAGCTCTTAGTTTTGTTTTAAGCACTTGGGCTTTAGGTCCACCCCTTAGCTCTCCCTGGCATTTCTCTCTCAGATTCTGACAAATATGGATGGACAGTTTCCTACAGTTTCTCCTGCCAGTCTGGTTGATATGGGCATCCTGAGACAGTATAGCAACTGCCCCATTTACACGGACAACCATCTACTACTACCACCTAGGAACACAATCTGTGAGAGATGCAATTACATTAGGAACCTTGAGTCCAAGCTCTCTCCCTCTCAAGCCAGTACATCCTGCACTGAAAAGGTTGTCAGCACAATCAGTACACCTCAAACACCACCCACACCTACACAACACACACCTACATATGCGGAGGTCCTCCACATAAACATACCCAAACAAAGGAGACCTCTGAGGCAAAAACACATGCGATCTCCACAGCTCTCCACACCACATACCATGCATAGTCCACACACCAGTGCCTCACAACTTATAAGGATTCACCATAAACCCGACATATTAGTCATAGGAGACTCCATTGTGAGACACGCAGATGTGCTTTTCACCAGGATGGATAAAAAGAAAGTCACAGCTAGTTGTCTGTCAGGTGCCAGAATCTGTAATATCACACACACACTCAAGTCTCTCAACAACAGGTAGTTACAACTCTGTCATAGTCCATGTTGGCATGACTTGAGATGTACCTCTCTGGACTATATGAAGGGAGACATGATTGAGCTTGCTGATTATGTGTCCCAGGCAAGTATGTCTCTAGCGTTAAGGAGAATTCTGCCATTATCCAGAATGATACCCCAGTACAAACAGAAACTGACTGACTAACAATTGACTTAGTTTCTGGTGTCATTCCAGGGGAATCCAGTACCTGACAGCCTGGGAAGATATGATTGACAGACCACGATTGTTTGCCAGAGATGGCCTGCATCTGTCTCACTGGGGCTTCAAGCTTCTGGCAAAGGCTCTTGCCTCCCATATAGTGCCTTTTTAGGAAAAGTGATGAGGTTAAAACTGCCAACATAAAAATTTCAACGAAAGACAAATTAAAGGTTATGCTGCTAAATGCTGGGAGTCTAAACATGCAACTGCACTCATTGCAAGCATTCCTAGCTCTGGAGAATGCTGGCATCTGTGCAGTCACAGAAACCTGGTTCAAGGCTGTGGAGAGCACCCCAGCCTTACCTGGTTACTTATCCTATAATACATTCAGACCCCAAACTGTGGGCAGTAAAGCCAAAAGAGGTTGAGTTTCAATATACATTAAATACATACACACCTCCAGGCTGATCAAACAGTATGACACACAGGAGACACTCCAGGTGCAGTTAACCATTGACAAGACCCCTATTGAAATCATAGCTAGCTACAGGCCGCCAAATCTGACTCAAGATATCCAATCCGCCTATTTGGACCTGCTCGAATCTATCAAGATTCTACCCTTTACCCTGATCCTGGGTGACTTTAACTTCCCAAACATAGACTGGAAGAACTACTCATGCCAGAACACAAATGCCTACAAATTCCTTGATTTTGTCAATACAAATGCCTTGGAACAGCTAGTCGATATCCCTACAAGGGATGATAATATCTTGGAATTGGTAATAACCAACATGAGTAACCACTGCAGCATCCCCATAGCATCATCCTCCCTGGTAATATCTGACCACAAAGCAGTCACTTTCGAAGTCACCATCTCCCCAACAACCCTCTAGCTAGGATCAGACATAAAAACTTCTCTAAAGCTGATTACAGCCTCCTGAGGGATGGTATAAACAGCTTCACATCCCCCTCCCCCTCTGTAGGACCTGGCAGCAATATCCCCAAACTACACCAAAGCACTATATGAGCATTTATATAGATGCATAGAATCAGAAATACCTGACAGGACTGAGTCATCCTCTGCAAGGAAGAGGAAACCTGTCTGGTGTACATCTGGAATAAATAAACTCTATAACAAAAGGAAAACATTGCTATCCAAGACCAAGAAGGAGAAGGTGCCCAAGCAATGTCTCCTTAGCCTGAACAAGCAAATAAGAGCACTAGTGAAATTCTCCAAAGCAAACTTTGAGTCCAAATTGGCCACATCTACTGGAGACAGTCATAAGGCCTTCTTCACATATGTCTGCAGCCTCAAAGGAAGCACCCAGATCTTTTCAGAACTGGTGGTCAAGGACACCACATATACAAATGCCGTAGATATAGCAAACTTGCTGGCTGACAGAGTCAATGAAAACTTTACCCCTCTGTCCCCCATCAGTAAATCAGGACATCCCCAGTACCTGCCCCTTCCCCTTATATCTATGGAACAGGTCATCACTGCTCTCTCAAAGGCAAAAAATACAGCCTCCATGGGACCTGATAACATCCCAGTCTGCATCCTACGTGAACTCAGGCAGGAACTTACAGCACCATTAGGCACCCTATTCAACCAAAAGCCTGAGTACTGGCTTCTTCCCAACTGAATGGAGGACAGCCACTGTCATCCCTTTACACAAAGGTGTAGCATTCACTGATCAGGAAATCATAGATCTATCAGCCTAACTAGCCTGATTTGCAAGGCCATAGAATGGATTATTATGGACCTCATTAACAAGGACATTGGCAACCTCCAAACACTTGACCCCACACAGTTTGGCCTCATCAAGGGGAGGTCATGTTTGCTAAATTTGGTTGACTTCTTTGAGGCAGTCACCAAAGCCATGGACGAGGGGAAGATGGTGCACACTGCCTACCTTGACCTGGTCAAAGCCTTTGACACTATTGCCCACTCAGGCATAATAGATAAACTCTCTCAACTAGGCATCAATCCATATGTTACAAGACTGGTAGCAAACTGGCTCACTGATAGAATCCACATAGTCAAGATAGGGGAAGCCACCCCAAGCAGTAGACCTGTAACAAGCGGCGTGCCCCAGGGTTCGGTCTTGGGGCCTCTGTTATTTGGGATATACTTTTCTGAGGTGCAGGCCAAAAGCAGTGAGCTCTAGCTGACCACGTCTGCACATGACTGAAAGCTGGGTTCTGCCATCAAGTCCCCTAGTGATGTGGACATCCTCCAACAGGGTCTCACTCAGACAAATGAGTGGTGCCAGAAATATGGACTGAAGCTGAATACCAAAAAAATGCATCATTATCCTCTTTGGGGAGAGTGACATCCCCACAAATTATCACATTAATAATCACACCCTAAGCACTCAATCAGACATGAGGGATTTGGGCACCTAGGTAGATAGTAGCTTTACTTTTCACCATCATGTTGCTTCTGTGGTATGGAAAGCCTTCTACATGGCCCACCTCATAAGTAAAAGTATGTAATCCAGGGACAAGGAGGTCATAACATCCCTGTATTCTTCCCTTATCAGGCCCATTATTGAGTACAATGGACCTTTTGGCATGTACCTCGCAAAGCACATGCATCAGCTGGAGAGACCACAGAGGTTCCTCACCAGGAGAATCCAGGGCCTCAAACATCTATCATACACAGATATGCTAAAAGCCCTATCCCTCTACTCAGTTTCATACAGACTCCTCAGAGGTGACCTCTGTCTGGCATACAAGATGATTATTGACCCCACCTTGATGGGACTGTTGCGTATCTGCAAGTCAAGCACCATTCGAGTAACCCACATGCATGGTATCAACCTGGTCTGTGACATCAATAATACTTTTTGGTTGGACAGATTTGTGTCCCAGAGACTCCCTCATCTATGGAATAGACTCCCTCTCCATTTCAAGCAGAGTACCTCTTTACCCCTTTTTAAGCACAACCTGGATGACTGGACGGGAAACAGAAACTATGCCCCTGGGATTCAACCCATGTCCCTGCTGGACAAGGGCATTGGGTGCTGATTTGTCTAAATATGGGCTAAACTCTTGGCTAGGCTTATAAGGGCCTCAGGGCTAATAGCCTAGTAACCTCCTATGATCCTATGATGAAGGATAGGGGGAAAATAAAACAGTCTGATCTGGTAGATGAGTTACCTCCTGGAAAGGAGGAATTTTGTTTCACTGCCTGTAACCTTTATGAATGATCTTCAGAACCCATTTGTCTGAAACTATTTGTTGCTAAAGTGGATATTTAGACTTTCTGGAAGGGAAAAGGGGATACTGGAGAGGGGGAAAGACCCCTTAAATAGTCATTCTGACTTGTTGGACTGTCCTTAGTTTTGGGGAGCTCCTGAATTTTTTTGGAATCTTCTTGCTATTTATTCTTAAATATCTGTTTACCTGCATTATGTTGAGAAATGTATTCATTTTTGTCCAACCTGGATGAGAATCTCTTAGAAAATTAAGAAAAGGAAGGATGAAAAATCTTAGAGATTCCCTGTATCAATTTACCCCTTTCATCACACTTTTTGATAACCTCTACAGCAGAGAAACCAAAAAATAAATGTCTGTCTAAATAAGAATTTCAGGTCTCATTTTTCACATTATCTGGGAGGTTCTGAGAAAGCATCCAGGCAAACCTCTTCAAAACAGTAGCAGTAGTCATAGTACAATTGAGTCATTCACACACTGTAAACAATGAGTAGTGATTTCTGCAATGGAAGAAACAAAATTATTTAAAGCAGATTTTCCTTTCAAGGAGAAATTCAGACAAGACATTCCTCACACTTTCACAATCAGTCAGAATAAACTTTGACATTTTAGCTTGACAATTCAAATCCTGAAAAATCAAGGTTGCAGAAGCATACTTTTTTCTCCATACTTATTAATAATCTTTCCGTCCTTGTCAGAAAAAGTAAGATAGGAATTAACAAAATGTTAGCAGCAGTAGGATTAAGTAAAGCTAAAGCTGCTTGGTCAGATTTGGGAAGAGTATATAAAAACTTAAAAGACTGAGGAACTTTGTACATTCTGTCTGTTTAGGGGACAAGGCATCAGGAAACTTGCAGGCAGTGATACATACTTCCTCCAGAGCTGATAGAACTGGAAGAATGGGTGAAGGTTCTGGAAATTCCTTGTGTCATAGATTACAATATTTTCTGAGGGACTGAGAAACCTCAGTGTTCTCCTACTGAAAACAATGGGACATTCTGGAAATAGACTTGGAGGAAGACCCTCCCCCCGAGGAGAATCAGAAACTGAGCTCTCCTCTGAGTCTGAATCAGAAAACTGAAGAGAAACCCCCTATATCTGTCCTTTCATCTTACTGTTCAGATCCAGAATCTTGAATCTCTTTGGGAAAATGGTATCCCAATTTCTTTTACCAGAAACCCTTTATAAGAAGGACCAATAGCCTGAATTAAACCTTAAGCCAGCCCCAGTAAACTACTCCAGTCTAAGGAAATTTGAAAGATACATGTTTAGTTTTCTGTTTCTTTCTGAAAGGAAAATGGGGCCAATAGTGTCATTGAAGGCAGCAGCAGCAGCTTCCCCAGCAGTTAGGCATAACATTCTGACTAAACACAGAAGCATTCCCTATTCCCTCTACCAGGACAAACAAGAGTAGCTCTCCCTTACCCACTGAGGGGATCCCAGCTGCTGCCGAGGATGTGGCTAACCCCCATTCCATAGTTGCTGTAGGTGCTGTACCAGAAGGATTTCAGGTAAAAGATGAATGGTCTGTGGAACAAAGTATGGTCACAGTACAATCACTCACCTCCAGCTGAGGCAAATTGCTAGCCTGCTGTGCTGGCAAAAGCCGTTTGCTTACCGTTTTCTGTTTGTGGGTGTAAGCAGGATCAACTGTGGGACTGGTAGCTTGTTTCATTGTGAAGCCAAACATGGTGCCTCTCTCCCACAGAAAACAATTAGCAAGAGATGGTAAAAAAGTCAATATTTCCCCACAAAAACACAGTAAGAAGCAGTATAAAACTCCTTGCCAGCTCCAAAAATTGAAATAAACAGTGTCACCACTGAAACAGTGTTTTTAATTACTTTAAACAGCTTTTAAACTGACAGGAAAAAAAGAGCTCCCATTTAAAATTAATTTTAAGTCTCATGGCAGTCCATTAAAACATACACTCCTAACTTTAAAATACATTTCCTAAATAAGAAACTATAGTTAAATAATTTATATAAAATGGAATTTTTTTCTGCAGCAAAGGAACAGCACAAGCTGACCACCATTCCTTGAAAACCTAGAGAGGAGCATATTCCTTGGTAGCAGGAAAGTTCTGAAGGGCTTGATGTCCACGCCTGTATTTTTGTCAGCTCAGCTTGAGCTGACTGATGGTTTGGACATGTTGAATTTGCCCTGAAGCTACAGCTGTCCAGCTGTTATATCCTTGGCAGGATATAACCCTTATAGCTAAAGCTACTGCAGTAGTGATCAATACAGTGCAACTAGATAATGTTTGATGCTTTTGTAAATAGTTATTTTGATGTTTCACTGTCAGTTATTTTATTTCTTTACACTCTTAGCAACATTTTGGTTTCAGAATGTTCTTTTTATTTCATTCCTTTGCTTTGTTTGTTTCTTAAGTACATTTATTAATATCTCACTGATATAGGGACACATACATTACTAGAAAAGAAATAGATGCTTTTAACATTTTTCATTATTTTCTTTCATTATACATTATCTATATGTTTTCTTTATAACAATTAGAATTCACTCATACTTTACAGAAATTGCTCAATCCCTGCCTTCCCTCAAACCCCTCTCCTTCTCCTGAACATTATTCTGCATGTATTTTTTTTTTACAAATTCAGTTTATTTTTATGCAGTTTACTCAATTGCTTTACTAAATATTCCGCCTCTGCTTTTTGTCTCACTTATAATATTTAGTACTTCAATTGCAATTGGTTACAATTTTGGTTTCCTTTTCTAGTAATTGCTCTTTTCTTTTGGCTGCCAATAACATTAAACTTAATAAGACCTTACTGTGCCTGGACAATTCAGATCCTATGTCCCTGAGCAAAAGAATAATTTACTTATTTACAATCATTTGTTCCATCAACATTTTTAACAGGGTACTCTATAGGAAATTTCTAAAAACTGCTAGCTCATTACACTCCCAGAAAACATGTCCTCAATTATCCCTCTATCTATCCAAGGAATTTTTTTTCTGAAATCTTATTGGAGTATAAAAATACCCATAAAATACTTTCAAGCAAAAATCTTAATCCTTCCGGCTTTGTTGCATACTTGGGAGTCATATTTATTTATTCATTATAATTTGTTTACTGAGTTCCAAATTGGAGAGTGCCCATTTACAGCAGAGGCTAAGGCAAAACAACTCCAGTGAAACAGTAACATTGAAGTAAACATAAGGGAAAATTTGAAGATAAAAATAAAACATTATTTACAGAAAAAAACACAACTTCACATAATATAAATGCATTTTTACAGAAGACATGGTTTAGTACAAGGAAACAACATATGGAGTACATTGTATAGATGTCTAACCCTATACTGAAAAGCAATGTAATGCGATAGCATACTGTTGTAGGTGACTGTGCAGAGAAATAGAATAAGACAACTGCAGTATAACATGAGAAGCATGTTCGGCAGTGAAAAGGGGATGCTAGTGTAATCTGATGGGAAACATTATAGACTATAGATGTTAGACATTGTGAGCAGACAATATAGTGGAAGAGAGAAATTTTTGAGAGTGTGGAGTTTGCAGTTTGGAAAGTGTGCTTGAGAAAAATGTGGACATTTTGGAAAGGAAAACAGCGGAGGAAAATAATAGCAGTTGTAGTCAGAGAGATAATGTTGAACTAACTAGAGAGATAGAAAAAATATTGTGCAGTATTGTAATTTGTCTGATTATTTAGGTGTCCATATATGAGATAGTTTGATGCGTATGAACATTTGCAATCCCAACATCATTGAAGATGGGTCTTTAGATGGTGTTTAAAAGAGCTGTATAAACTGAGTTGTCTATGGCTGGTTGAAAAATATTCCATAGATTAGCAACAAAGATGGAGAAAAAAAAATAATCACCAGATGTGTCAGATTTTGATATGACTGTAAGCTTTTGTAAGTTGAGCATAGAGAATAACTAGTAGACGACCATTGCATGAAGGAGTACTTAGCTGGACCTTTGTCTAGCTGGGCAATATTGTATGTGCTGTGAAGTTTAAGAAGTTTTTTGTACAATTAACACTGTAGCTGCTTCGTGGCAGTGCAAGGATGAGTTGAACAAGATAGAGCTGATGACTATTTTTATTCGATTCAGTGCTTGAGTTGTCAGATCTTATTGAATCTAACGGCTGCACCTTCTTCTAGAGCTGTGGATCTGAGGATGTCACACCTCCCCTACCCATAATTCCCTCCTTTCCACTAAGTTACCTCAGATTTATTTTTGTTGTCTGAATCTTCCAGACATGTGTCCTAGACCTCTACTTTACACCATAAGTGAAAATGTCTTTTCTACAAAATATTAGATATCTTTGACTTCTCTCTCCCTTTTAGATAATGTAGTTAGTAATAATAGTACATTTTTTTCAAAAGTATTGTATACTTGCGTGGTTATAGTTTGATATTTTTGGATAGTTATAAGATAGTTGATGGAAACAGATGAGCTGTTAGTTTTTCTGAATACTGTTTTCTAGATAAGTATAGTGTGCTACTTGTTAGAATTTAATACTGTTTATTATATTTTTTCTAATGTCAAAGAAACCTCAAGGTTTTAAAAAGTGCTTGGCTAGCAAACAAAAAATTCCTCCACCAGACCCATGCTTTCTTTCTGGATATTGCTTAGGTGCTGCCCACCTATACGGTGACTGGAATATTTATGCTGCATTTGGATCCAGGGCTATTCAAAGCAGAAAAGAAAAGCTTATTTTAAAAGGATTGCCCCCTCCTTAGACAGGATCTTTATCTTTTTCCTTGAATGATGTTTTCTGCTACTAGGCCAGCTTCAGATTCCCCAAGTACTAAAGCAGAGAAAAGAAAGGAAAAGGAAAGATTTACGTCTAAGGAGAAACAAAGAGGAGTATAAAAAGTCTACAGAGAAAAGAACTGAAGAGGGAAAATTGGAAGAGAAAAGATCTGCTAAATCAAGAAAAAGGTCTTCAGATCTGGCTGATTCTTGGGGTCCAGCACTTAAAACTCCTAGGAAGTTGGATCCACCAGTGAGTTGGATCAAATATCCCTCTCCTTAAGCAAGACTCTCACTGGAGGTGGACATCCTTTGGTTCCATTCCCCTTGTTTAACATGAAAGATGATTTTCCAGTCCTCTATCAGTGGCATCATCATCAAGGTCAGCCTAATCCACCAGAAGCCTTATGGAAATGGATGTTGACCATATGATGAGGAAATTCCTAAGGATACAAATTCAACTGGAAGCCCTCCTGGTGCCATTCCCAATGGGAGCTTCAGGTACAGGCTTATCTACCCCTTCACCCTTTTTCTCTGGTATTGGTTCACTCTTTGGATCTGGTTCACATGGGTTTGAGTCCTTCTGGTACATCTCATTCAGGTCCATTAGTTCAAGGAACTTCAGAGTTCATTACATCCCTTACTCTCTCATCTACAATTCTTTCAGATTGAGACAAATCTCAGAGCTAAGGCATCCATGTCAGGGTCCCTGTGGATGAGTTGACTCCAATGTTTTCAGAGCCATGTCTTTCTCTCAGGGATTTACCACTTGATGCCTTGGGCCCGAGGTTTTTTTTCAGAGCTGATCCTGATTGGACTGGGAAAAGTTCCTTAGGCTTTGACTGGGTGAACACTTCCTTAGTTCCAATTGCAGTGTCAGCTTTCAAGGCTGTTGAAAGGAATTTGGCTGGGCCAAGATGGCAGGTGCAGACCTTTAGTTCATATCAATTTCAAATCCTACTGGATCCTGTGACTTACTCCTCTCATTTTGATTAACAGTGACAGGATGGAGGATACTCAACACTCAAGTCTCCAGTCTGATTCAGACCTGTCTCCAGAGGTACCCCAGAGAAAAGGTCCTAGAAAACAGATGTGCAAATGGAAGCACCTAGACTCTTCTCCAGAGTCTGTCACTGAAGACACAGATTTGGATGAAGGTGACGGGTCTCCTAGATCCTCTCATTGAAGACATCCCATTTAGTGACATCCTAGAATGGATGAAATGGGGTGGGGGGTTGGTCCACCAAAAGCTTTCCCCCAGAATAATCTGCATTCCTCAAGACTTTTGGTGCTGGCTCATCTATGTCCTGGGTGCACCCCCATATTCATGTCCTCATAGATATTGTGGCACAGTGGGCATAGAAGTACCCTGATGTAGTGGATCCTATGCACAAAAAGCATGACAGGATTCTAGTTGCACTCAGACCAAACTCCTCGCAGGTACGGCAAGTTCCAAGGCCCAAAAAAACAAAACAAAAACAAGAAATAGGGCTAGCACCAGTGGAAGTTGCCAATATATAAATTTATTAAATAAACATGTCAAAACAACTAGGAGTGTCAAACACCCCAAGTCAAGCACAAAATTGCCCTGTTGAAACCAAGCAAACCGGTTTTGGCTATGTTATCCTTCTTCAGTGCATAAACCAAAATGAAAAAGGAAAAAATCACATCAGAGCAGCAGTATATATAGCATATTAAAGACATGCCAATCAAATCATTAATACATAATGAATTCCTATTAAGGATGCATTTATATTAAAGACATGCCAATCTAATCTTTAATACTTAATTGATTCCTATTAACGATGTATTGATTGCCTTTTGTAGATTGATTAATCTTAGATTACATTTTGATTCTAATACTAGTGGTAAAGAGGTTAAATCTTTTAAATTTAAACAATCGAGATTCATGCCTCTGATGTCTAGTCAGGTGTCTCTATTCCAATCTGCCGTCCTCAAAGATCTGCACTATCATTTTCATGGGTATGACATTTTTCAACATAATCTCTCAAAGATTGAACAATCAGCTTTGGAGGATTTGAAAAATAAAGATCTGGTCATATTATCAGCTGACAAAGGGGGAGCGAGAGTAGTTATGAATTTGGGCAGCTACTATCAGGAGGTGCAGAGACAGCTTGGGGATGCCGGGCATTGTATGCCCATGCCCCTTGATCCAAGCAATAAATTTAAAGTTGAAACTGATAGGTTTCTATTTCAGGCACAACAGGAGGGTATTATTACACAGTCGGATGTATACCATCTCACGGTCAAGGATCCTAGATCACAATATATCTATTTCTTACCAAAAATACACAAGGATCCTCATTGTCCACCAGGGAGACCAATTGTTTCAGGGAGGGGGAATTTAACTGAGCCCTTGTCTGAATTTCTCACTCTTTATCTCAAACCTCTCCTGGTTTATATTTGATCACATGTCCATGATACCACCCAATTTGTAGGTATAATCTCCAATACTCAGTTGGAACCAGGCTGGCTTCTCTGCACATTAGATGTGACTGCCCTATACACCAATAATCCACATTGGGCAGGGCTATTGGCCCTACAATATTGGTTGGATGAAAGTGCTTTATATCCACCAGGTTTTAACACTCTCTTGGTATATATGACTGAACATGTCCTCACAAAAATGTGTTTTATTTCCATGGGCAATGTTATTGGCAGTCACAGGGCATGGCAATGGGGGCATCTTTTCCCTCAATATATGCAGATCTGTTCATGGCCTACCTGGAGACCGAACTGATCTGTAATCCCAATCATAACATCTATTTGGGGGAAATAAATATTTGGAGACGATACCTAGATGATTGCTGGTTGGTATGGAAGGTGGATGTGGCTTACATTTTGGAGTTTGTGGAATATCTTAATCAAAATAAATGGGGAATTGAATTCAAGGTAAATTTTGATTCGAAGCAAATCACCTTTCTGGATGTGACCATCAACAGAAATGAAGATAATACTTCACAGATATACAGGAATTACCCCCAGTATAATTCTTTACTCCATGCCAGTAGCCTCCATCCACCTCACGTGATATTGAACATCCCTAAATCTCAATTTTTCAGAGTAAAACATATTTGTTCTGATAATACCTTCCATAAATACAAGTTTGATTTAGCCAACCAATTTCATAATAGGGGTATGAAGTGGGCAATATTGTCATGGCTAATAATTGGGCATCTACACAAGGTGGGGAGAATCTTCTACAATACAAAAATAAGGATAAGACATCAGAGGGTCAAGATGTTTTGAGAATGGTTACCACATATGGATACAATACTAAATCGTTCATGAACATTATCCAGAAACATTGGAACATTTGTTGTCAGACCAAAAATCAGCATCTAAGGTAGATCAGAGATGCTTTTTCTCCTTTAGATGGGGAAAAAATGTAGGCTCAATTTTGAGCCATTATAAACATACTTCCCAGGTCTCAGCCAGAAATACACAGCATTCATTAATGGGTGATAAATTATGTGGTACTTACCCATGTGGTCATTGCACACACTGTGCTAGAGTTTTCAAAATCAAGGAATTTACTAGTCCCAATACTGACAGGGTTTTTGATATAAGGTTTCTGGCCAATTGTGGTTTGGATTGGGTGGTGTATCTGGTGTCTTGTCCCTGTTCAGCCTTTTATGTGGGTCAGATGTCTAGACCATTACGCATCAGAATTTCAAAACATATGAGTGACATTAGGAATCATAAACTCCGTAGTGCACTTTATAAACATACACTTAAACACCCCTCTGCCTCTTTTTACTTTACAGTCATTGACAAAGTTGCAGGGGAATAGGTCCCATAAAAGTGATTGGCACACAATTTTAAATAAAGAAAGAAAATGAATAATCAAATTGGGTGGTCTTTTTAGCCCTGGTTTGAATGAACATCTTTAAATATATCTTTAACAGGAATCCATTAAGTATTAATGATTAGATTGGCATGTCTTTAATATAAAAACATCCTTAATAGGAATTCATTATGTATTAATGATTTGATTGGCATGTCTTTAATATGCTATATATACTGCTGCTCTGATGTGATTTTTTCTTTTTTCATTTTAGTTTATGCACTGAAGAAGGCTAACATAGTCGAAAACTAGTTTGCTTGTTTTCAACAGGGCACACTTGTGCTTGACTTGGGGTGTTTGACACTCCTAGTTGTTTTGACATGTTTATTTAATAAATTTGTATACTGGCAACTTCCACTGGTTCTGGCCCTGTTTCTTGCTTTTGTTTAGGATTCTAGTTGCACCAAAAGACAGGAAACATTGAACTAAAAAACACTCAGTAGATGCCATGGTAGTAGCAGTAGCCATGAAAAAGGAACTGTCTGACCAGAGTTCTTCAGTTCATCCCCCTTACATGGTGTCAACGGCTTTGGACAGATTGAAAAAACAGGCTTATGTTTCAGTGACATCCACACTTAGAGTGCTGAATTACCTTGCACATAATACCTATTTTCAGGGGGAACCTGGCCAAGGAGATTTCTAAGTTGATAATGGGTAACATACCGCTGGATTTACAAAAAACATTGGATACTCTACTGCTTACCCTACAGTCCACTTCCAATGTGCCATGCACCTGCTTTCTAATGCAGCAGATGGAACAGCTAGAACAGCAGGCACTGGCATTATCATGCATCGACATGCCTGGATGCATCCCTGTAATTTCACAGAAAGCTTCAAGACATCCTTTATTAATGCCCCGTACAGTGGCTCCACCACCTTTGGGACAAAGTTAAAGAAATGCTTACTTGGAATGAGCAGGATGGTAAGACCATGTCTGCCATCAGAATCTGTTTGTCCATCCTGCAGAGGACCTATTCCAGGAACCAAAGTGATGGTACGAAGAAATTGTTTAGAAAATCACAGGGTTATCACCAAGAATCTCCAGGAGACAGACCCACCCCTCCCTCAAGTGCAAATTACCATCTCATAGTGTTACAGTGGACTCTCTCAGTCCATTGGTCACAGAGTCTACATCCTCTCCATGTCAAAGTTTACCTCACACAAATTCATAGAGATCATATCAAATGGTAGATAACCTTCCCAAAAATAATGGAAGGGAGACCTTTTTGTCCACTCATTCCCAGGCTACAGTTACCATTGACACTTACCTTCTGGGGTAGTGTGGAGCATTTTGAGAGAAAGATAGTTCAAGGTACTTTGTCATCTTTAGTGGCCAGCCTTCACATCAATATCTTGGAGTTGAGAGCAGTCTTCATGGAATATCAGGCTTTTCCAGACTACCTACTCAAAGATGTAATACTCATCCAAACAGACAACATACCAGTGGTCTGGTGCAGCAACAAACAAGGAGGGACATGATCATACCCACTTTGCTGGGAGGCCATGAGAGTATAGAAATGAGCAATGTCTTCCCACTGTTTTCTGATAGCAATCAATATACCCAAGATGTCAAATGTACTAGTAGACAAGTTGAGCAGGTCAGTTGTATTACCTCATGAGTGGTCTCTCAACCATACAGTAGCAATGGAAATTTTCAGCCACTAGGGTCAACCTTGCTGTGACCACTTTGTCTCAAACCTGTATGCAGCAGTTTCTTTGCCCTAATCCCTTCACAGGGGCAGTCACCAAGGGATGCCCTAGTCCACAATTGGTCCCTGGGTCTCTTCTATGCTTTCCTATGTTACCAATCTTAATAAAATTCATTCAAAAAGCCACATGATGCAAGATCACAGTGATCTTTGTTGCTTCTTTCTGGCCCTGGTAGGTTTGGTTCTCTTTCCTTTGGTCTCATTTACTATACTCACCTTCGATGTTGGACCCCAGCCTGGATCTTCTGAGTCACCCATCTGGGTTGCCCCTACCAGATTTATGAACTCTGAAGTTGACCGCATAGTTACTCCAATTTTGCCAATAGCCAGAGATGCTCAGCTTTCCTCATTGGTGATTCATATTATTTCTTCCTCACAAAAACAATCAACAAAAATGATTTATCAAAACAAGTGGAAAAGATTTTATGTTTGAGCGTCATCGCAAAGATTAGATCAGTTGTCTACTCCTCTCTCATCAATCTTGGATTTTCTATCAGAACGTTTTGGCAAGGATCTGGTTTTTCTATTAGCAAAGTGCAAATGGCTACCATTTCAGATTTTCACATAGGGCATAATGGCTTCTCCACTGCCTCTCTTAACATTTCCAAAGACTTGCACAAGGGAACTTTTTTGCTAAGTCCACCCCCCATTAGGAATTCACTTCCTCCTTTGGCTGTCACTGTCATGCTTCAAGCTTTAACCCAAAAACACGTTGAACCATTAGCCTCAGTAGATCTCAAGTATCTCTCTTGGAAGACCATTTTTCTGATTGCAATTACATCCACTACGTGGATGTTCGAATTATAAGCACTATCATGCAAACCACCAGATCTCATTTTCTTTAACAACAGAGTAACATTGAGAATAAATTCTTCCTTCTTACCAAGGGTGACATATGAAGTAACTTTGAATCAATCTAATGATCTGCTAGTATTTTTTCCCAAGTTCTCAAACAAAGGGGAATGTCTACTACACATGTTCACAGACAGCTCAGATTCTACTTATATGTTAGAAATGATGTAAAAAAGCCAGATCAACTAAACTGAGAAGAAATATACCAGAAGTCACAACTTCTAAATGGCTGTCGGACTGCATTTCCTTTTTTTATACTTGTCAGAGTTTACCCCTATATATGAAACCAAAAGACCATTCCATAAACACAATAGCTGCCTCTACAGTGTTCATGAAGAGAGTTCCCACTGAAGACATTTGTGCAGCAGCTGCATGATCAATGGTTCACAACTTTGTATCTCATTATACATTGTATGTGCAACCCACAGCACATCCATACTTTGGTTCCTCTATTCACACGAAAATCCTTTCTTGATTTCTCACAGATGTCTTTTTTTGCAGTGTGGGAATCTGTCTCAAAAGATGAATTGGACAAAAATAGACAATACCAGATATGAAAAAGATATACTTACTATAACAATAGATCTGTGTTGTCTCATTTTCATCCGGTTCAACATACCTACTTCCTTCACCATTCCAACATTGTCACTGACAGCTTCTGGTGATTGGACAGAGCTCACCCAAGATCTTCTCTGTTCAAAATTTTCCTTTGATTCTTTCTGTGGTATTATCAGGCATCAATTTGGACACTCACAGGGTTCTGCAGTTACAGGAGGAGATCTATAATTTTGGTAAAGTCAGCAAACTCAATCTGAGGACTTAGTGGAGAAGAGGGAATTATGGGTAGGGGATGAGTCAAAGCCTTGGATCCACAGCTCTTGATGAAAAGTCTGAGATCAGATCCAATTGGATCTGACAACCCAAGTGCTGAACTGGAAGATAAAGAGATAACATGAATCTAATGTTATGGTAAGTATGTAACTTTTGTATTTGCAGCAGACTTTGCAATTTTGTTGCAACATTTTTAACCTATATGATTAGGTTTGTGAGTATGGGGGAGGCAGACAGTAGTAAGGTGTGAGACAGGCTAAGACTGGATCCCTGTGTGCATAATGTATGAGGGGATATTTGGCTCTGTACCCTAGGACAATTTTTTATAAAATTTGTTTACTGACTGGGTTATATTTTCCTCAGATTTTAACTTATGGATTGGAATTTCTAAGAGTTTAACATGAAGAACAACTTCAATTTTTTAATTATTGGAGGACAGGATGTAAAAGAGGTGTTTGTTTAATCTATGGGATTGGGGGAGAATGCCATTATCTTGTTTTTGTTAAAACTGAAAGCCTGCTGAGTGATAGTTTGCAATTAGGGTATAGATTTTGTAGTAAAGATTATTACAGCATTGTCCACATATTGAACTAGTGTTGATCCTTCAACTGCTAAAACAAGGTCATTAATAAAGATATTAAAAAGTAGGGGGACAAGGGTAGACCCTGTGGACTTTAGAGGATATTGGAAGGGGAGAGGAGAAGGAATTTTGCCATTGGACTGTCTGTGATCTATTGCCTCGGTAGTTTTTGAACCATGTTATAGAGGTGACAGTCCAAAGGCAAACAGTTTCTGTAGGAGTAGTGAATGTGACAGCATGTCAAAAACTTTAGCTAAGTCACAGTAAATTGCTGATATTATTTTATTTTGATTTCTATTCTGTCAGATTGTCTTAAGAAAAATAAAAAAGCTGAAGTGGTACTAAATCCACTGTGAAAGCCATAGTGGGTAGGAGAGTGATTTTTTTTGGTAAGGTAATAAAGGTTTTGTGACTGAATGAACTTTTGAAATATTTTGTATATGGGGGGGAATATAGTGATGAGCCTATAGTTTGTTAGATCTGCTGTGTCACCACATTTTTGCAAAGGGGTGATGTGTGAGTGTTTTCAAGGAGAAGAAACATAGGATTCTGTTACAGACCTATTTAGGAGGATGGAAATGAGATAGGTTAGGGCATCAGTGGCTATTTTGAGGTATTCAGTGGAAATGCAAATTTTAGCTTTTGTAAATTTTTTTATTGTTGAAACTGAGAGTGTTTTAAAAGAAAAGTTGGATGATGAAGAATGTTTCTGGGAGTGAGAGGAGGTGGGAGTGCTAGATGTATGTTTAATTAAAGACTACACTGAATTTATGAAGTGATTATTGAAGTTATCAGCTATATTAGTGTTGGTCTCATCTGAGTTTGGACTGGGTTGTGTTGGAATATTTGGTTCCAGGAACTTTTTTATTGATGGCCAGAATAACTTGGGGTTATTTTTTTATGGTTGTGGAAGTGAGTGTTTTATCATGTCATATTTGAGATTTTGCTTTCTCAACTGTTTGTGATTGTTTTGCCAGGTTTTATTTGTTAGCCAACATTCCCAAGCGTTGTGTCTCTTAATAAGAAGTTATTTGGTTGGAAAGGTAAGCCAGTGTGCTGACACTACTCTGTGGTTGGAGCATTAAGAATGCCTTTAAACAGTTTGTTAAAATGTGTTCACACCATCATCTAAGAGTAGGGAGTGGAGAATGTGTCACTTACAGTGTGATAGGGAGGATATAAAGGTTTCTTGATTAAAGTTATATAGACTTTGAACCAGTCTGAATACCTGATTTTTAGAAGTTTTTCAGTGTTCCCAGATATTGTGTGGCAGTGACTGAGTGCCTGGTAAGATGCCTTTTTGCATCCACATTTCTGTTAGGGCCAGAATGTCAGGGGAGTTCTGAAATAGCTACACATCAAGTTCTGCAGTTTTGTTAAAGATACTTTTAAGGTTAGTGTAACAGAATTTTAAGACCGTACACTTAGGATACAGTATTTATGGCTGAATGAATTTAGACTGATAGAGGTTGGTTACATGTAGGGTTTGTCCAGGAGTGGGTTGTATATCATCACATGTTAGCAGAGATTTATGTTGTGGTGGGTAAAACCCAAGATATGTGAAATACCTATGTTTTGTTTTGAGAAGTTGGTGGGTGCAGTGTTTAATGCAATGTAATAGTGGTTTGAGGAAGTGAAAGATGCTATTGTAGAGATTTGGATCAATTGCCATCTGGATTGCATTGTTGTTTACTGTGTGGGTAAATAAATGGTTGTGGTGGGAAATGAGGCTCTAGCTTATAATGATATGTTAGCTGAGCAAGGCTCTGTAGTAGATAAACAAGTACAATAGTTAGGAGCATAGTTGCTAGTTCAGTCAGTCAGGGGATTAATAATGAGGGTGAAGTAATGCTCTTAGTCAGCTGGATAAAAGCAGTAATGAGTGGTGGAGAATTATAGTAAAGCCTGTTGTGTAATCAGTGATTTGAAATGTGTGGAAAATGAGGTGTGGCCAAAGTTTAGTATTTAAGTAGTGGTGGCGTTATTTTAAAAGAAATTATGTGGGAGTATTGGTTGGAAAGTACAGAAAACAGAGGAGGTGGTGGTATGTGATAGGTCAAGATGTGGGCTTGAGTGGAGTATGAATATGATGTATAAGTATAAATTTAGGTGAGGAAGGGATGGGAGAGAATTTGGGGTAGGGTTTGGGAAAGAAGCTTGACATCAGAATGTACCAGAATTGTGCAGCTGTTTCATATAAACAAAAAAAAAAAAAAACAATCTGTAAAAGGTATGCCAGATTTGTGAAAAAATACCATCATAAATACAGTTTTTTGTTTTATGTTTTTCCAACTAGCAGGGCAAGTCTTTTGCTAGCTTACTGGGCATGTTTCCACATCTTGGTTAGGTTTCTAATGGCACTGTGTTGTAATTAATATGCCTGATATTGTAGCTTCCAGCTTTGTGCCAGTTCTAACTTACAATAAATATTAGATGGATGATTCAATTCATTAGTCTGCCTAGGGGTGAACTGGATTATTGCCACTTTCCAAATGGAGAAATGGGGATCTCCACTGTTGCAGGAGTATTCTGTCCTTGTATGTTTTCTACAGTTTGTAGCAGGAAATATCTGGTACTTACATTTGCAGGCAGAAATTAGTTCTATGTATAAGTTCTGTTGTTGGCCATGATTTTGAAATTGCCATTGGCTGGTAGGAGAAACTGGGTCTTTTAGTCACTGTCCCTAGATTCCTTCCTACGCAGCTGTATCTGTCCTCGGTTAGGGAAAACTCTAATGGAAAAATAGATAATGAAAAGGCATATTTAGCTATAAATACAAATAGTCTGGAAAACAGCCAAGAAATAAAAGTGGTATATAGTCAGTGGATTTGGTGAGACAAGGATGAACATGGAAGTTCAAAAGTTCCAGAAAAATGGAGAACACTGAAGACCATATCAGAGCTGCACACTTGCACAAAAAAAATTCTGGCATTAAGAGAAGGTATGCTGCTTAAAGACAGACTTTCTCAGGAAAAATCACGCTAGCTAGACATTACTAAAGTATGGTTATTTCTTTATGACATCGGGACAAGGAAAGAGAACCTTTTTACAGAGAGCTACAACTCACCTCTTACACTAAACAGGAAATATGTATGCATTTCCAAGAGGAAGAAACAGTTATTAGGGTAGGTGAAGAGGGATGTATGTTAAGAGAGCGATACAATTTGGAGAGAAATTCTGCAATATACAAAAAGTAATGACATTAGACAGGTAAAACTTAGTCAATAAGTGGGTGGAACGTACACAGTTGGAAGTAGCACATTCAACAATGAGAGACTCCGAGAGAGAATGAAGAATGAGAGTAAGAAGGGAAAAGACTGACAGCTGAAGGACTTTATTGAACAGTTTGAAGTAGCCTTATTTAAACAAGATTTTTAACAATAGCTGCATATCTTAAAAAATTATTTCTACGACTATAAACATGTTCCATTGCACTTGTAAGACACAGTGGTATGTTATTCCAAGTTCAATTACATGGCAGACCAACAAAATGCAGGCCAGTAACATGAAATTCAGAGCAATACAAGCGTTCTTTGCATATAAACCCCTTCTGTATCATATCTATGGATTTGGTGCACTTTTTTGTAATGTTTGGTATTGCCACAACTAGCTTTCTGCCAATTCTAACTTACAATGAATACTATAGATGCAATTTGTTAGCCTGCCATAGGGTGAAATGGATTATTGCCACCATCCAAATGGTGAAGTCAGACTTTACACTGTTACAGGAGTATTATTTCCTTGTACACATTCCACTGTTTGTATCAGAAAACATTTAGTACTAACATTTCAGGATGGAAACTACTGTCTGCTGAAAGTTCTGTGGCCATCTGTGGTTCTGAAATTGCTGTTGGCTGGTACGACAGGCCAGGTCTATTTGTCACCACCCTTGATTCCCTATTATATTGCTGTATCTGTTCTCAGCAAAGACTCCTAGATTCCCTGTTACATTGCTGTATCTGTTCTCAGTAAGGGGATACTATTTCCAGAGTGAAACTACTTCCAACTAAAAGTGTGGCCGACTGTGGTTTTGAAATTGTTTTGAGCTGGTAGGAGACCATACATATGTCCTCCTATTCTTCCTTTGTATATTACCTTTCCATTCTCTCTTAGTCTTTTCTAAGCTGCTCTGTTGAGTCTTGGCTTGTCATGTGGTATTTTATATGCCTTACTAATCATCTCCTTTTAAACAGCAGCTTTTGTTCAAGACTGCACTAAAAACTCTGTTATATCTGGTCTGTCACTTAGCACTCCCTTATCCCCTTCTCCTTGTCTATGCTCTGATATCAGTTCCTGATATGGAAGGCTGTCTCTGATCTGCAGTCCAAACTTCTGATTGGCCTCAACCCACTCTGTTACCTTCCACCCTCATTATTTGCTCCCAATACTTTGGTTCTTTTGCTAATCTTGTTCAGTAAATTCTAGCTTCCTCTTGCCTATTTTCTATATGCCTACTTGCAGTCATCCATATTGGCCAAATTCCTTTCTCCAATCCTATGTTGGCTTAGTTCTTACAATACCTTATATTACTTTATGAGTATAATACTCTGCAAGGTTATCCTCATTACAAACCTGAATTTAAAATTCTACTAACCATCTCCTTACTTCTCAAATCTCTGGTTTCATCATCTGTTCCCACTTAGATTTATAACCTTCTGCATACCTCTAATGTGTACCTTTCAAATAAGGTAATCTTAAATCATCTTATTCTGTGGGGAAAATCAGCTTATCCCACTTAACTCTTGCCTTCTTCCCTTACCAAATAAATCCCTTCACTCTTTATTAACTATGATCCACAACTTATACTTAGGTTGATAAAAATATGCTTGACCTGTATAGAAAACTAAAAGTACTACAAACATTTTCACTGTTTGTATCTTACTATCCATAATGATAATCAACAATTTCAGTGTTTTCATTTTCAATTTTTGTATTATTTTTTGTTTAGTTTCTTCCCACATATCATTAGCCATATAACAGAGTCCTTTTTAATCCATACACCTAAATACTTGATCTTATCATGTCCTTATAAGTATGGGTATCGCTGAAGCGGTTCATTTGTGGGTACATAGTTTATTGCTATAACGTTTATTTTGATATAGTTTATATTCTGAAACTATCTGAGAATGTTCCAAAATGTCTGGATTTATCACATAGAAATATGAATAAATCTAAATTTTCTTGATTACTATACTGGTTATAGCTTTGAATTTGTGAGTCCCTTATTTTCTTTGTCAATGGCTCTAGATTTAAAGCAAATAAATTAAAAGAGGGAACCTTTGCCTGGTTCTTCTGTACATACACAGCTTGTCAGAGAGGAACCCTCCCACCTTATCTCTTTCCTTCAATTCTTCATATATTCACACATAAATAACTCTTATTCTATCAGGGAATTCAAATGCTACCACTGCTCTACTCACAAAATCCTAGCTGTATCCACTGAATGCTTTTTTTTTGCATCAAGACCAGCCAACAACAGTGGCGTTTTCATGTACTCTACTTCCCTCTGAATCAGCATTGTTCTCCTAATGTTATTAAATGTTGTCCTCCCGTACACAAAACCACACTGATGGGTATCTATTGATATTGGCAACACAGTTGTCATTGTCTTAGCTAGTGCAGACATAAATATTTTATAATCATGGTTTAAAATTGAAATGGGTCTATTTGAACCTGGGTCTGAAGGGTCTTTATCCTTTTTGAATGACACATTTGCCACGCCTTTCTTCTAAGATACTGATATTCTTCCCTTTCAAAAAGTGTTAAACAAATCTTTCCAGATCTTTATGACTTTCTTCCCTCCCCAGTTACACGTGTCCACAGGACTGCCATATGTTCCTGTAGACCTCCTTGTTGATTGATCATACATCAGTGTTTTTACTAAACCTCTTCCTCTCTTAGATATTAATTGTTGAGCCTCATGTTCCTCCAGCCTTGCTTTAATTATATCTTTCATAAATATTTCCATTTGTACTTTTGCTTCATTTCCACATTCCTCTGCTTTATACACATTTTTTAAGATTTCGCAAATATTTCTAATACATCTGTAGGCGCTCTGGTTATTTATTTATGTAGTCATTTATTTATTTATTTTATAAGCTCCCTATGTGGTATTTACCCTTTCTACTTTCTGTTGCCTAAGTTATTGTGCTAAAAGTTTTGGTGCTCTGGAGTTGTTGATGAAAAATAATTAGTTAATAGTAGCCCTTCTAAACACATGCATATTATCCACATGCTCTTTTTTTTTTCCCTTTAGCACTTTGTTTATTTCATTCCTCTAAAGACTTGCTTTTTTCTTTGTTACTGTACCAGAATAAGAAAAAAAATGTACATGTAAAGACTTTAAATTAGAGTTTGATAAAAACACTATTGAAGCATTATATATGAGCTACTTTAATACTAAGTGATAGAAAATCTTATTTTTCTACTAAGGGACTGAAAGTGGTGTTGCCATAACAAAAAAAGTATTAGTAGTGTTCAAGATATTTTATTCCATTTTTCCCCACTAAATCATTTAGCAAAACTAGGATACTGGAACCAGAGGCACCACTGTGGAGTGAAGATAAAGGCTTGCAAAGTAGAGATGGAGGAAGTCACACCCTCTTCCTTCAAAAACAGGTTGAGAGATTGTCTGTTCAAGGATCCCTGAAGAGAGAGATTGTTGGACACTTCACTACAGAAAGAAACAGATAGGAGCCAGGACAGAGATACAGGAATGAGGCTGGAAAGAGACATAGGCTAGGGCCTAGAAGGAACCTCTGACTTAAGAGATAAAAGAATGAAAGAAGATTGCAAGTGATTCTGTGACTTAAGTTTACCATATTTACATACTTGGGCCTCAACTGCTGTATAACAGATAAACACGCCCCTTGCACTTATTGAGAAAAGGGACTGTAAAATCCAAAGACTAACTTACTTGCATTTCATGGATGGAAACTGTGTTATAAGATTGTTTTTCTGCTTTACTTGTTCAGATAAATTGGCATTTAAATTAGAAATGAATAAATATTGTTATTATTTCCATTTTTATTCTGAAAAAATACATTATACTATTTAAACCTACTAGGCTATGACAGTGTTTTTCTCCAACACATAGCCATAAGGCCAAAGATCTCAAGAAGGGTGGTAAAAGTTATTTCAATATGTGCGTGCATTAAACTCCTATTCACCTAGATATAATGCATGGTGGAGAATTTAGGCAACATTGTCTTAAAGCTACCACTACAACCCTCAACCAGAAATGAAAAGAAAAAATGATTAACAGAGTTTATATTGTGTAATAGTCCTGTGAAAGCAATTCAGGGTGAATTTCTACACTAACTAGCACTATGGTATTGCATGACAAAAAGATCTGATATAACAAACACTTTTTCCTGGTAAGATAGTTTATTGCTGGGATTGCCAAAAACTGAATTCAAGCTGTTCAATGTTTGTATTTAAACAGGAACAGTGAAACAAAGTCCCTAGAAGCAGACTTATTAAACAAGAAGCAAAATTTCCTGAGTTCTTAGTAAGTGTGACATAAAAACCCCAGGATTTTTCCCCTGAAATTGTCAGTTGCATGTAGTAATGTTCTAATAGGCAAGGGACCAGGTAGTTATGCGTATCCCAGAAACTTCTGTAAGGACATATTAATTACATTTACTATTGCTGAAATTGTAAGAAACGGGGTAGAGTAAGAAAGTAGCGATTATTTTTAGTCTGTACTGCATTTTCAAATGCAAAAAGTACTTTTATTTTACCTGGTTAGTACCTGCAAATGGTCATTTGTGATCAGTGTACTATTGTAAAGAAATGAAAAACAAAAATAAACTAAAATACAACAGAATTCTTACTGTGTTTTAAAGAAAGAAGTTCTAATTAATTGTGAAACACTGCTATGTTACTGAACAGGGAAACGTTGTGGGAAGTTTCCTCATACAAGAAAGCTGCTGCACATAGTTAAGTACTGCTCGCATGTACACAGTATGACAAATGTGGGAACAAAGTATGAACAAAGTTGCGCTGCTATGCAGTAAAGGATGAAAACTGATGTGTATGATAGCAACTGTTGATTGAAAATAAATTAAAAAAAACACTACTTGTTTATAATTGTATTTCTGTAATAAGCTGTATAGGATTATATTTGGGAAACAAGCAGGAAATTCAGTGCAGTGTTTGAAATGGAAAGAAAGACAGGCAAAGGAATTGTTGTGGAAACGGGTTCTTTTCATATTGACTGTGTGCACCAGATATTACTGATTATTAAGCTATGAAACAATATAAATACTCCTTTAAACTTCTGAACTCATTAGTAAAAGGAAAGGGCTCTTGGTTCTAAAAGTTATGCCCTCAAAAAAATGTATGTGTTTGAACCTGATGAATTTTATGAAGTTGACCTGGTGTTCCTATATGAACTCAAATGATATGAAAACTGCCTGAAGTTCCAATGAAGGCAGTGATATTCCTTAGAGAAAGCTCAGAGTACATGTCTTAGCAAAAATTACATGATTATATTTATCTATTGGTTTCCAAAATAATTGGTGAAATTTGCCATAAAGAACATTCCACTGTTAAAGATGTCTGCTTTTGAAATTGTCCAAAAATTGCAGTAAGTGATACAATGCTTCTGTTTATATATAATTTGTGCAAAAAAAAAAAGGTTTCTCATAAAGGTGGTGTGTGTAACACAAAAACTCAAGCAACTGAATGTACTGATAAACAATTAAAACAAAGTCTTTACTTTGGAAGTTTGATATTCAAATCTGATGGTTTTTATGTGAAATAGAAGGCATTTTTATACTGACAATGAAAAAGAAACAAGGTAATAAGCAGGTCAATTGGAGTTAAGGCAGAGTGGAGCTACATAGCAGGGTAATGATGAAAATAAAGCCACTATCATGGAATGTGAGAGGGTATTAGGTTCTGCTTAAATACAGAAACATGGGTTTCTAAAATGAAAATGGTGTTTGACAATATGGTAGAGTTGCAGAATGAGAATGTGTTACATCAAAATATTACTGATAAGCAGGAACATATTTGTAGTTTGCAGTTATGTGTTACAACTGTGCAAAATGAAGTTAAAAAAACTTTGAGAGTGACAAATAACACTTCATTTCAAATCTAGGGAGTGTTATTAATAAGCAAGAGCAGGCAAAAAAGATAATGGAGACTTTTTCAGTGGTGCAGCAGAAACACGAGGAAACAAATGAAGCACTCTTCAAAGGCTTGGCAACTCTGCAGGAAAAATTCCAAAATGTTCTTAGCATGTAAAAATCGGCTTAGAATGTAATATTGTAATGCCAGCCATCTGAGGCTGCCTCCAAGCAAATTGAAACAATAGCAAAGTTGGAACACATGATTCCTGACCAGCAAATGAACTAGTAAAGCAGAGCAGACCAAGAAATTGCTGTTATGCCCAATACATTAGTTATTATAGCAATACAATATACAACAGTTGATCTACAATGGCAACAGCCAGTGGCTCTGTTGCTGCATATGGAGAAAAGATAGAAAACATACAACAAATGGCTGCTGAAAATGGAGAAAGAATAGTAAAGATGAATGGAAATCCAACAGAAGAATGCAATGGGAGACAAACTTGGATGTCTGGTTTCGGAGAAGGTCATAAAAGACTGATAAATGACTATGAGTAGTTGAAAGGTGCGACAATCAAAGGGGTGCATTTTTTGTTTAGAATAATGTCTGAGTTGCTGGAACAAGGTGATGCAAATGTGTTTAAGGAGGCAGAGACATTTAACAAAACATAATGTTTCATGTGTTATGAACAGTGTATTGTATTTGAGTAATGTATTGAAAGTAAGACACAAGAGATTGCCTGTTTAAAGGAAACTGTGGTTAAAGATGAGTCTAAACTGTATTTGTTAAAAAGTTTACCTTAATAAAGAAATGAGGTATAGTAAGTTAAGGACATATAGGCTGTTGAAATAAAGTCTGTGAGTGAAAGTTTTTATTTTTTATTTTGGGAATGAAAATTTCTGATGAACACAATAAAGTACTAACAAACACTACAGTTTAGAGTATGAGTAAAATTGCAGTAGACATTGAGGAATAGAAAATGCAGGTGGAATAAAAATAACAGTACAATAAGCAAATTGGACCTCTGGTCAAAACATGCAAAAATAGCATGTGAAATCTGAGTGGCAAAGTGAAAAGAAACAGCTGTGGGATGAGTAACAGTACTTAAACAGTCTGTGGTGAGCATTAGAGGCCAGCTCAACTGGTGGGAATTTGTGCTAACTGGTGTGCAAAATGACAATGAAAAATAAGGGTGAAAATAAGTGAAATAATACATAAAAGAAAAAAAAATTAATCTACCATGGAGTTTTCAAACTTTGCTGTGACTAAACTGTGACCTGTAGACAATATGGCTCAGATGGTAAAGCAACAGACTCTTATGCTGAGGGACCACAGTTTAAATCCTATCTTGGTGCAAAGATTTCAAATAAAGATTTCTAGACAGAAAGACATTCCTCTGACTTAGCCTGTACAGGAAATAAAAGTATCAGAGTTTAACAGTTCTGAAAGAAATGAAACAAGTCACATTTTCAGTTGAACAAGTAAAAGCTGTATTACAAAGTCAAGTGAGTATTTTACAGAAAGTATACATATATATCTATCCCCCCCCTCTCTATATATATATATTTATATATATATATAGATCTATGTTAAAACAATGAATTACCATAACGTCGAGTTGTAAAATGGCAAGACAGAAACAATGAAAGTTTAGATTCACGAATGTCCAGATTGTCATAAAATTTCCTCTGGTAAGTAAACAATCGGCCAACAAAACTTAAAAAATACAAACCAAAGCAAATAAAACCCACAATCCCAACTTAATATAACAACTCCAAGATTGTACTACAGTTGAGAAAAGGGCAAAGTTCACCACATTGGCCAACTGACTCCTTTCACAGTGAAAACTTACTACGATCTGGACATTCGTGAATGTAAATTTTTGTCATTTCCATCTTTTAAGAATTTAAAGTATATATATATATATATACATATATATATATATATATATATATTGTGTACATGCATTTCGTCGATGAAACGATCTCCGAACATTAGTTTTTCCGAACCAGAACGTCAATTTTTAAAGTGATGAATGGTCGGACTGTCATACAAAACACCGAATGCGACATTTCCAACCACTCTACCACCTAAACAAGCGCTACCATGGGTCAAAAAGGGGGGTAATTGTGCCTTTCAGCTATCTCCAGTTTGTAAATATGAGAATCTGCTGCACTGCTTTCGACATTTGGTACGTCGACAAGTTAACGGACGGCTAAATGCATGTATACCTATATATACATATATGTGTGTTTGTGTGTGGGTGTGGGTGTACGTGCATGTGCGAAGTGGCACAATGAAACTTACTAACTCATTAGTGCAGAATCAGCAGATGCCAAAATATATGGAGAAAAGCAAGGAGAATAAATTTGCTGGTAGGAGACAGGACACTGTTCCGACACACAGTGCCTGAAAAAGTATCCAAAAGACACTCAGTAAACAAAAAATAAACAAATAAATAAATAAAAATGGGTGGAGTGCTCACATTAGCAATAACATGGGGGAGGGGATCACATTTTTTGCATTGTTCTTCATCAGGGCTCTCATTTTAGATAAATTTCTACAGGAGACTATATAGCACTTTGTGTACTGTGTATTTTTCTAGCTAGTTTCACTGTGTGTGAGGTATTAACTGGAAATTGTCCACTTTTATTAAGCATCTGTTGGGTTGTTTGTTTCTGATAACTTGTTGCAGTTAAACTCTTTTTCTAGAGGCTCCTTTAGCTGTTTAAAACTTTCATTTAAAGGCTCACTGCTGCTTTTCAGCTGTGAGAAACATTTCTGCAGTTTGTTCTAAGTAGTGGGAATATTTGTAGCATTTCCATATTCAGGCTTGTATTTGGGCCTAGTGTTTGTGGAGGCTGTGTGTCTAAGCACATATTCAGGGACATCTTGGTTTAGCCAAAGCCATCAGGCATTTCAGTGAGAGAGAATTGTTTGAGGTCATTGGCTGACTGAGGTCACCTGGACTACAGCTTAGACTAAGCACCTCATTGGTTCTTTTGAGATTTCTTTCTTAAAAGCTGTCTCAGGTTTCAACTTTCTGTTACCTAAGAAGTTCATTTGTGAGTGTTCTGCCATTTCACACTGAGCTGAACGAAGGAAAGACACTGAGGAAACTCGGACCTATAAAATATAACATTAAGTATCCTGTTTTTTGTTTATTTTGTTCTTTATTTCTTTGTTATTTATAGCACTTTGTGTACTGTGTATTTTTCTAGCTAGTTTCACTGTGTGTGAGGTATTAACTGGAAATTGTCCACTTTTATTAAGCATCTGTTGATAACTTGTTGCAGTTAAACTCTTTTTTCTAGAGGCTCCTTTAGCTGTTTAAAACTTTCATTTAAAGGCTCACTGCTGCTTTTCAGCTGTGAGAAACATTTCTGCAGTTTGTTCTAAGTAGTGGGTATATTTGTAACATTTCCATATTTAGGCTTGTATTTGGGCCTAGTGTTTGTGGAGGCATTCCATAACCCAGGATATGGTTTCTGTTATAAGGCTTTTGTCCATCTTAATTCACTTTGCTCCTGACTTTAAAATTACAGCCTAGATGACAACTCTTGTACAGTCTCACTTTAATACCTGTTACAATGCAAGGCATTTTGTAATGTCTTTGCATCAAAACACACTTTTTTTCTGCTTGTTTAGTTTCAACATTAGGAATCATTTCAAAACTGCAGGTATAAACAGGAGTGGGAGAAGCCCCAACAGTTATAGAAACTGTACAAATGCATACTTACTTAATCTAGTTCTCATAAATATGATCAATTCTTGCATATCTCCACAAGTATTATCCTGCATTGTTAAATCCAATGATAAATTAGTGGAGTTTTCCTTTAAAAATGCTAGTACTTTCCCTGTAAACACCTCTTTGTTTAGGGAGTTCTCAAAAGCAAACCTTCCTCCTCTGATGGATCCTATTGTTTAAAGGACAACCACACCCACAGACTCAAAAAAACATGTTTATTTCATCATGGTTTGGTGTTTCCTTCATTGATTTTTGATTGTTTAGTCTGCCTCTAGGTATCCCACAATGCAGTGCTTGTCTTTAAAAAAATCACATCATGCAGACCTCTTTCTTTCTAAAGCTCCTGCCACTGCAATGATTTTATGTGCATACACTGCTTTCTTTTAGTCAGTTAAAGTAACATTTCATGCCGTTATGACGACTTAAAATACAAACAGTACAAATGCCACAGAACAGACTGTTAAAGTGCTTTTTACTGCTGCTTCTTTTTAGAATGGCTAAATTGCAGTCTTTTGTGAAGCCTGAATTGTACTACTTTGACTCATCTCCCATCCCCGTTCACACCTAACTTCCCTATCTGTCAAAGTGCTAAAGGTAATTTAAGCTGTACCTGCTGTGATTGACAGCTCACAGCAGGAGACTTGACTCATGTACTGTTTCCTTGTTCTAGCCTTTACTTTCTGTATGGCTAGGTGAAGGACCAAGGAGCTGTGACATCACATCATGGGTGGGTTTTTAGGACTGTCATGGTGATGTCAGTTTCGGGAGGGAATTGGCTAGAAAACTACCTGTATTCATTGGCCTTGATGACATCAATGAATTGGAGACTGCAGTAAGCCTTTCCAGGTAGGAAAAAAAGTTTTTTGAAAGTGAAACCACCACAGTACAGTAAGGTACTCTTCTAGTGGATAGAACCAGTCTAGTTAACATATTTTACAAGCTGTATTGTTTATTCATAGCAGGGGACTGTAAATAGGGAGAAAAATGACAGAGAAGTTGAGCATTTAACAATACACTCCTATTGTTGTTCTTTAAGCTGATGACTATGCCTCTCACTACAACTCCCACTTAAGTATTTGTATTGATAAGCCCGTCCTTAACCACATGAAATGTAATGAGAAATTTAGAAACAAACCTCTGTGACAGAATACCCATAATAAATAAATTCTGCAAGAAAAGAAATAATGTTTATAAGAGTTCTACAGACCTAAAGTGCACACTTAAGCAAACTAGTAAAGAGCTTAAGGGGAACCATTAGGAAGCTCAAAGCTGAATATGAACTTAAAATAGTCACTAAAACTAAAAATAACTGCAAATTTTTCTTTAACTATATGAGGAAGTTAAGAACTAACTCCCAACAATGTTTGAGCTAGTCTGTAATAATAATGCAAACTCCAGTACAGAAAAAATAGCTAATGTTCTAGCTTACAAATTTAGTTCAACTTTTACTCAACCCACAGTTATAACTATTTCATAGATTCAACAATCCCAGCCATCCCCTTTAACTAGTATGGAACAAGTTATTTCGGCCCTCTCAAAAGCTAAGAACATCTCGTCCCTTGGACCTGATAATACACCAAGTTGCTTAACTGTCAGTATCAAATATGGCCTATCTGGACCCCTACTTAACCTCTTTTATCTAGGCCTCTTCACTGGTTACAGTCCTGAGGCCTGTAAAATAGACACTGTAATGTTGTTATACAATGGTGGCCAAACCCTTGACCCTGGAGACTATAGACCTTCACTAGCCTCACATGTAAAGCTACAGAACATATTATCTCAGACCTCTTTAATTTAGACATCGAGTCCCTTAATCCTTGACCTTCATCAATTCAGCTTTGTCAGTGGAATGTTCTGCCTCTTTAAGATCATTAATTTCTTTGAAAAGCTAACTAAGGCAGTGGATAGCAGTTATGTAGTATGTACAGAATATCTGGACCTGGCCGAGGCCTTTGACACTATTCCACATGCAGGCATTATTGACAGAATTCTAAATCTGAGTATACATTCATATGTTCAGGTAGCACACTTGTTTTTGGTGCTGGAAGATCAGAAGGCCATGAGTTCTATTTCCACCCCAGAAGCATGTATTAATTTCCAGTACACGCACTGCAGTGCAGCAAAGGGGAGTGGGAGTGCTGCACTCCTGAAGGGTTGGGTGGATGGCCTAATGGTTAAGGTGTTTGCCTTACAAACAGAAGGTGCAGGGTTTGAGTCTCACAAGGGATAATTGGCTAGGCTTAAAATGGCTCACAAGGGCAGTTAGTCTAGTACTAATCTATGAACCTATGAACTTGCTAAACCAAGGTCCACTTAACTGAAATGGTGGTAGCTCAGGTGGATAGAAAAGATCCTAAAGCAACATATCAAAAAAGTGTAGGGGAAGTTCCTTAGTGCCCTGGCCAAATTTCTCCTGCTAGTATATATACCACCTTGGGTCTCCCCTAACAAAAAATCTCTTGCCTAGTGGTAGCAACCTTGTCAACAAAGGATAAATACATAAAATAAATTTTTGTGGTAGATAGTGAACTGGTTGTCTGACAAAATGCATGTGGTTAAAGGCAGAGCTGCCACTTTTAAAAGTAAAAAAAAGAAAAACAATCCAGTGGTGTACCAAAGGGCTCAGTGCTGCGCCCTCTCCTATTTGGCATATATTTCTCAAACCTTCAGGCCAACACTCCTGGCCTATGGTAATCTAGGTTTGAAGACAACTGGAATTTGGGTGTTGGTAGTTGGCCTTCCACTCTCTCTCAATTGTTCCAAGATGGGTTAGACCATGTCAACAACTGGTGCAAGGACGATGGTCTAAACTAAATGTGAAAAAATGTAATCTAGATCATTTTGGTAAACAAAACATTTTCACATAGAGTGTCACAACCCACTAGTCAGACAATGTTGTTAGGGATCTAGGCACTCTTGCTGATAACTCCTTATAATTTGACATTCATGATTACATAGCAGTTTGGACATTCTTCTATCTGTCTCTTCTAATTTGCAAAAACAGTTCTTCTACATACTTTTATCTCATCAGAGCAATTATTAAATATAATGCACCTTTTGGCTCGCTCAGCTTGAGAGACCTCAAAGATTCAGAATTAAAAAGATCAGTGGCATCAAGAATCTTAGCTATCAGGACAGACCAGCATCCCTTTCTCTCTACCCAGTCTCTTATCAAATCCTGTGTGGAGATCTGTGGCTAGCCTTTTTAAGTCATGAAGGATTCAACCCTATTTGTTCTTTTATTTCTTCACAGAAGAGATGGTACTACAAAATATCCATTTAAATAACTAAACTTTCATTAGCAAATAAATAAAACACAGTGTAATATATTCATATCCCAATATATCCCAAATTTCTAGAACAGTCTTCCACTACTTTTCAAGCAAAGTAGCATCCTTCCTACCTTCCTTATAAACATAGATAATTTAATGAGCAGTCTGAAATTTTCCCTCAATCTACCATGCCTTGCCCCCCTTCAGGATGGAGGGAATTTTTGAATATGGGTTTTTGACTAGGCTTGTGATGGTCTGCAGACTGATTGGCTGCTATTTACCCATGAACCTGGGAAGAACATACCTTGACAACAGATCTCCTTGTGATTTGTTTGCATTATATCTTGTCTTTGGCTCTTTTCCTTTCATGTTTCAGTGAGGTTTCTATCAGCTTATGTGAATAAGTAAGATTTTATGCTTACCTACGCTTTGTCTCTTCAGTGATTGGTGCTGGGTCCACCTCTTAGTTTACCATTACTGATTATCCACAAACATTATGTCTTATTATGTAAACTATACTTTCCTTGAGCCATGTAAACGTAGTGCATTCAGAAGTGTCATACCATTGTAACATTCTTCTGTATAACAAAAGAGTCCATATTATCTTAATATTAGACAAGCCTTCCTCTAGGTATGGCTTAATGATAGAAACACATTCAAAATTTGGTAATGCACCAAACTGTCATCTGAACTTCAACCAGCAATGCAGTGTTTTAAATTTTCTATAAAAAACGAAAGTTAAAACAGTAAAACTGAATAATTCATATTCTATAGCTATTTATTTAATGTGCAAAACAACCATAATTGATCAAAAACTTTGTTCAGTATCAACAATACTTATATTTATTGTCTGAACTGTTCATGTTTAAGAAAATACAATTTCTCCCATAGCAGAATAAAATATATCCTTCCATCAAATATTTGCCCTTCACACATATTGTAAGTATATACAGTGAATGTCAGGGCAAATATTGATTACATTTCTGTCAGGCCTTCCTTTGTTCCTTAATATATTTGTATTTTGTGTACTTTATTTATATCCTCAGGCATAACATTTTTTAAAAATGTGGTTTGGAAACATAGCATACATGTTTAAGCTTATAATCTTTGCTTGTTGAGAATCTAAGAGAGAATAAATGACAAACTGGTAAATTAAGTTTAATATAAACACAGTGCGACTAATATCTACATATATATATATATATATATATATATATATATATATATATATATATGCATACAGTTGTCTCAAACTATAGGGCTTTAAATGTAATTAAGGATGTTAATTCTCTGGTTAACATTTTAGCTTGGCATTATTTGTTTCTGAATAATATTAGTTTGATATCAGATAGTTTGATATCAGATTAAAAGGATACCAATTGATTATATGATATAGATATAATGCTTTGATTTATTTTGTTTCAGTATATGTTTTCCTTTATAAAAATGCATCTTCTTTACTCAGGTCCAAGAAAGTTTCTAAGGAGATGTTGTCTTATTCTGGTGTTTAATCTTCTTATTATCTCTTTCATATTCCTCTTGGGCTTTCTTCAGCTTTTTTATTTTCAGTTTCCACTTGTGGACTTGATATGTCACCAAGGAGGTCAATACCAGTGTAAATGTTATAGTTAGTACCACCACCAGAGCAATGACAGATGAGAGGGATGTTTCTACCTGCTTCAGCTCTGTCCCTTGTGTCATGTTCATTTGGAGAATATTTTCATATTCCTTGCTGGTCCACACAGAAGGGTCTGATTCTATGCTGAACCTTGGCTTCATTTGGAATTTTGCAAAAGTCAGCTTTCATCTGTGAATTCTCCAAACGTGGTTGATTATTTTTACTCCCAAATGTTTAAAAATTGTCTCATTGGTCCTTCAAGCCATGTAGTTCTACTACTTCTTTACATTTCTGCATCTTATGTAACCTATAAAAGGTGATACTATATAAGATCTAACAGGTAGACTCAGTGGCAACAACTTATTTGCAGCTTTGACATCCTCAGTTTTTGGTTAAGTCAGAGAGATGATTGGTTTCTGAACTGTTAGGATTGTAAAGCTCAGATGGCCTGCAGCTAAATTTTGCACAGATAAAGAAAATGTGTGCCCATAAGGGTCACACAGCACAGAAAAAATATCAGTACAGTATTGGTTGTAGGAAGAAATAAGTTTCAGCCTAATGGAGGCAGCCTGTTCTGTTATCGCTCTTCATATGCTGGCTTTTTGCCAAGCAGCAGCCTAGATTTTTATTAACATTGTGACGTGGGTGATACAAAAGGCTCTCTTCAAGTAGCTTTTTCATAATTAAGTTCAGTGTGTTGTTGCTACTTTTATTATTTCCATCTCTTCTAGTAGCAGGACTGCCTTGAGGTTTCAGCTAGATATTAAAGGACTGCCTTATGTAGTTTAAAGCTGGCGCTGGAAAAAAGTACATTACCTGAAACAAGAAGAAATTAAGTTAGACTGATGCGTTGGCTCTTTCATCATCTGAATACTGCATACAAGATTAGTTATTTCCAGCACATGCAGAAATGTAATTTAGTTTTCAAGATGTAAATGACAATGAACATACAATTTGTCAAATTTTTCAGAGATGCTGCAATCAAAGTCTGTCATGTGTATAAATCTTTAGAACACCAAAGGTTAAGTGAATATTTATGCTCTCAAAATGAACTAGTACATAACAAAGTATTCTATAGGGAAACACAAACTCTTGCTACTTTGTAGAAAAGATAATTTAATAAAACTGTATTTACCACACTGTACCAAATTCTGGGCTCACACTTAGTAATGAAAATAGGAGGTTTTCCTTAGCTTTAAAACAATAGACATTTTACATGTTGTATTTGAAATAAAAGACACTTATAATGGAATTTTCCATCTGCCAGTCATGTTGTTCAATAATTTTGAATTTACATGTACGATGTGACATTTTACTTCATCGAGAAAGTTATCAAATGGTATACATTCTCATCATTGCCGACCATTTCATCTAAGCCTGTTTATTTAATGTTAATACATGTAATACTCCAACTCTGCTGCCAATGATAATTTCTCTAAGGTTTAGTGATCTCAAAGTTAATTAAAATAGTTTAGGAGGGGGTGTTGTTCGGGGGTGGTTGTAGCATCCTATATGACAGGTGCGGGAGCTTCCTGCACAAAATAGTTTTTCCAAGTTATCCACTTCTGCCTATTTGCTTCTGCTAAAACAGATTCAGTGCAGTGGTCATCAGTGACCTCACCTGTATTTTCATGAAATTTCCTTTTGCAGGAGGGACATCATTAGTAATCATTCACTTTACTACTTTATATCAGTATTTTTCCTGGGAAATATGCTTATCTGACTTTTACATTTAAAATAATAATACTAGCACAAACATTTTATCATGTAGATTTCATGATCATTTTGTATTAATTCTGTTTTACATTAGGAAGCATGTGAGCTTGACATCCCTTTTTATAATCATGTTGCAAATGTACTGTGAGAGTGCAATAATGCATTGTTAGGTTTATTAGAGTAATGACTGACAGGAGCATTCTAAAGCTGACCCATTTTGCTGGCACTTCATGAAATTTGTTCCATGAATACGTATCTATAACAGTGCAATTTTTATATGTTAATATTTGGTGGTTATGATCGACTCCATCATAATCTATACCTGTGAAAAGTAGCAGTTAATGAAAAATGTTTTGAATTACTTATAAACATTTTAATTTATTTATTATCCAATACCCATTTTATTTGATTAAGGGTAGTAGAGGAGGCAGAACATGTCTTGCACTCACTAGGCACAAGGCAGAGAAACTAGTCACACTTGAGATGTCAGTCTACTATGAGATGCACACACATTCACTAATGCACAATACCTGCACCTATGGGCAGTTTGGGAATCACTAGTTCACACTACAGCATATATTTAGTATATGAGAGTAAGCCGAAGCACTCAGAAAAACCTTTGTAGATAAAGGGAGGGTATTTAGCCTTCTCTCAGAAGTCAACCCAGCCACCAGCCTATCTGAAGAACAAGGCGCTTCTAACTGCTGCCCATGATTTTGCTGTTGTTACTGTTTCTCCTCTTCACTGCATGATATATTTTATAGTCTCTGGCTCTTTTATCATGCAGAACAGCCCCAAGCCATGATGATGGCATGCTAAAGGCCATCTTTACTAAATCCAACAGCTATTCACCCTGAACCTCTGCCAGGTGGTGAGTCTGTCTTTAGTGTCTCATTTAGTTTTTCCATATAAATTAGTGTGGTAACAGATCTTAATGAAGCCTACAGGTAGTACATCACAAATAGGACACATATGCTGAGTTGACCTTTAGAAGCATTTCCATTCTAACAGGTCACCTTTGACTATACTGCTGTTTTTATTCCTGGTTGAGAGAAAGTATAACAGTTTTAATCATGTGTGTATGTCTCAAAGTCAGAGGTACCAAAATCTGGTTCTTCTCCAGTAACCTTATCCTCAATTAATTTGGAAGAATTCTGATGGTATGTCAAGTTTGATTGCTGCTAACATCCTATATCCCCATTTACAGTGATTTATTAGCTTTTTTTTAATGATTCAGTTATTTTACTTTACTTTACCTGGCTGAGAACCCACTCAGTTGTCCACCACCCTCCTTGTGAAACAGTACTTTCCTCATGTCCATGCTGAAGTTGACTCTTCAGTTTGGAACTCCTGACCTCCCTTATGCTACTCCATTTTTATATTTTTGGTTTATTTTGTTCACAATTCCATTTAATGATTCTGTTGACTCAGATTTTCTAGGGAGAAAACTTCAGACTGTATACTTTCTTCTTCAAACCACATAATGACAAGGAAACCCACTGACCTGAAAAGTCCAGTTGCCATGCATTTCTTATCTAAACATCAAGGGTTGGACAAGAGTTTATTTTTTAGTATTCTGACATGTCTGATATCTAGAGAGGGTAATTTTAAACAGCAGTTAAATAGGCTGGAAAGTAGTATGATTATTAATTTTCATACCCTATATCCCCAGGGAATGAACTTAGAGGAAAAATTTGAATATTTAACATAATTCAGTAGTAAATATAAATATTTATAAAAGTTAGAAAATCATATTAAATTTCATAAAATTCTGGTTCATATTTCAACTATATGTTAAAATTTTATATTCAGAGGAAGTAATAAAAGTTGATTAATGTTTTATCAATGTGATACTGTTTAGGTATCTAACATTTGATGTATTTATATTTGTTGCATTCACTGGTGGTTATATGCTATATATATTCACAAAGAAAAAAATTATTTGTAAAATTATAGCATTGTAGATGTATGCACATTAATTGTTAATTTCTTATGTATGAAATCGCATTTCACAGCGGTAATAATTGTGAGTTCAAAAACTATTGTTTCAGACTTTTTTCCAGTCTGTTTGCACTTTAAAACTGGCTTTGTAGTAAAATATTTAATTAATGCAGCAATGATTTGATGGGAAAATTTTTATTGATTTATTGTTGGCAAGGACTGGTATATAAGGGACACATTTGGAGTTTAATAAATGTTCCAACAGAAGGCGAGAAGCCGAGGTACCAGAACAGATGTAATAAAAAGAATTACATGTCCTATCAGTAGGTTTCCTTGTCGCTTTTTTGATGTGGTTTGACGTTTTACTAATTTTTATGTTTTTGTGGTGTATACTTTCTTCTTCCCTGAAGCCAGCTCTTCAATATTCCAGCATTGTTTCTGATCCCAAGTCAGTACATTTTTAAATGACAGTGCTGCCGTCTTGAACTCACCTTAATCAGTAATATTGTTCTTTGCTGCTTAAGTTGGTTTTATAATGAAATCCATACAGCAGCATATTGTACATTTGTAACATGTTGTGGGTTCAGCCCACTGACTTCTGAATATGTGTGTATATTTTTTGCTTATTTGTGTTTGATTTCTTCAACTTTGGGACAAAGGTTAGCCAGTGCAACCACAACATCAGTTATAGTACACCAGGAACAGGCTTTTTGTGTTTAGTACTAACAAGTGACCCCCCCCCCAAATGCAAAACAGTAATGTTTTCAGGTTATCACAATGTACACTTTCTTGTTCATGGCAACCAGTGAGGACTGCTCTAAAGATTTCATGATTTTTGTGCCCGTGGCACTCCAAGGTTTTCACTAGTGGTACTGAAGCATGAGGTTCCTCAACACCCCTCATCCCCCATAAATGGGTGAAGGCTAATGGCTGCTCATTCCCACCCTGTAGACCTTCCTGTATTTAGGCTGTAATTTAAATCAAACCAAAGTCGCTAGTGGTGTTGATGAGCACACTGACCCATACCATCAGGTTCGCATCCACACATTCCATTTTGATTGCTCTGATGTTTGTTTTATTATATTAAAATAAGTATCATTCCTTGCGTGTTCCACAGAGCCCACAATGTTGTCTGATTCAGAAACATTTTACAAAGAAAGTACACCGGACTTACAATAAGAGTAATACTATTGCCACTGTAGAGCACATTCCAGTGTCTGTAATGAGCTCCTACAAAACACATTACAGATGCTGGAATGCTGCTGCAGGAAAACTCTTAACCATGGACCACAACTATGGCAGCTATGATGGAATCCATAGGAAATTTCCAGAGGTAAGGCAGAATTTTCCATGATCCACAAAATTAAGGGAAGTTGATAAAAAAGCATTACTACTTATAAAGACGTGCCAGAGAATTTGTTGGATTTTTCTACATAACTGAGTTATTGGCAGCCACACACATAGAACTCAATATCTTCACTGCCTGCATATTTAATAAGCTGTAAAAATTAAAAACTGTAAACACTACCTTCTGGTCCAACAGGAAGTACTTACAGTGATGAAAAAAGCTAAGGATTGTAGCTTAAACAACGCCCACAGGGATTCATGAACATGCCATATTACCTAACATATACTATTTCACAACAATTGTACACA
Source organism: Protopterus annectens (assembly GCF_019279795.1). Lineage (NCBI taxonomy): Eukaryota > Metazoa > Chordata > Ceratodontiformes > Protopteridae > Protopterus > Protopterus annectens. The sequence goes on along the minus strand of NC_056749.1, from coordinate 209,801,749 downwards.
CAGTACTACTCCATTGTACTGCTGCATGCAACATTCACATTTGTCAGCCTGGTCTGATTTTAAAGCATAATACTTACATATTGAATAGCAATGAACAGTAACAGTGAGTTATAACATATTGACTAACAGTGAACAGTAACAGTGAGGGATAACATATTGAGAAAAATGAACAGTAACAGTACGGGATAACATATCAAGTAACAATGAACAGTAACAGTGAGGGATAACATATTAAATAACAATGAACAGTAACAGTGAGGGATAACATACTGAGTAACAATGAACAGTAATAGTGAGGGATACCATATTGAGTGACAATAAACAGTAACATTGAGGGATAACATATTACATAACAATGAACAGTAACAGTGAGGGATAACATACTGAGAAAAATGAACAGTAACAGTGAGGGATAACATATTGAATAACAACAAACAATAAAAGTGAGGGGATCACATATCGAGTAACAATGAACAGTAACAGTGAGTTATAACATATAGACTAACAGTGAACAGTAACAGTGAGGGATAACATACTGAGTAGCAATGAACACTAACAGTGAGGGATAATACTACTCAGAAACATGTTTACAAATTGCCTGAGAGTGACAGAATGTTGTAAAATGTAGGGATATTAGCATATCTTTATTGGGAAATGAAATAATATCCAAGATACGAAACAAAATAGTTTAACTTTGAAAAAACATTAGGTTTGTCTATGTTATAACTGTTGCTTGTTGGGAATAGAGGTGGAGATACATATATGTGTATGTCCACTCCTTGGCTCCTCTGATGTGCACCACTGCATAATAGTTATTTACTTCATGCAATCACTGTTGTATCCAATTTCTCACCTAATATTTTGTTCCTTCTCAATAATGTTATCAGCATCTGAATCTGGATCAGCAATACCAAAAAATTAATGAAAATCACTTGATGCAAATGTAAAACAACATACTAGAAATTCTGAGTTAAGCAGCATGCTTCTATTTTACCTGAAACATACATTAACCATGAAAGGTTTTGCATTCTCCAGACTTATATTTCAAGGAATATGTAGCAGACAGTATTACAGGATCATAGAGGTTACTAGGCTATCGACCTGGAGGTCATTTCAAGCCTAGCCATTTCATCCCAATGTAATACCATAGATACCCTAGTCAATACCAACGATTGCATTTAGTAATGACTGTCCATGTCCTGGAGGGTTGTGGGTGCTGTCCCCAGTAAGGATTTGCGGTGCCCCATCCACACATCTAGGTTCCTTTTGAATAGTGTCATGGAGGTGCTCTGATCTACATGAATTGGTAGCCTATTCCAAAGATGTGGCAGTCACTGGGAGACAAATCTGCCATCTACAATGTCCTATTCAAGTCACAGGCCATATTTAGGTCCCTGGATTGGGTAGCTCTTGTCCCATTTGATTTACAGATGTGCAGCAGATTCATTAGGGTTGGATCAGAGATTGTCAGAAACTAGGCATAAGTCTCCCCTACGAAATCTATAAGATACTGAGTATAGTGACAGGGACTTTAGTTGGTCTGTGTAAGGCATGTGCTGGAGTCCCATGATCTTCTTACTTAGAAACCTCTGAGGTTTCTCCAGTTGCTACAGGTGCTTTGTACGGTACATGCAGAAAGGGGCATTATATTCAATTATGGGCCTGATTAGAATTGACCATAGAGGGGTTATAACCTCCTTTGCTCTAGAGGCGATGCGTTTGCTAATCAAGTGTGCTACATAGAAAGCCTTCCTTACTACAGTAGACGCATGGTGGTCAAAGTTAAGGTCACTGTCTACTTGTGATCCCAGATCTCTTACCACTTCTTAGGTACATAGGGTATTGTTGTTAATTTGATAGTGTGAATGGACGTCGTTTTTCCTGAAGGGAGCTGAAAATCAGTGATGGGCAGTAAATACTAGCACAATATGATAGCACCAATGTTATACAGGCATGTCTTGATTATGCACACATTAGTAAAGGATGCATTAAGGTAGGAATGAGAACTCTGCAGCGTGCATGCATGGGAAGAGGATCATAAGTCAGTGAGAAAGAACTTTTCTGTTCAAAAAAGTAAAAAAAAGAATTCTAGACTATCCACAAAGAAACTGAATATAATGTAAAATGTCAAGGTATGGCAGTAAAGGCATATAAACTAAAACATCTAGTGCCTGTCTTTGAAAGGTTATATATTAGTCCCCCTCTTCACATTTCATTATGAAATTCACAGTAATAATAACATAGCATTTGGCTACAAAAAGGCATGTAAGACTAACCTCAGGTGGACCAATGCAGCATACTTCTGAATTTGGCCCCCACCATTTTATCCATTAAAAATATGGTATTGTAACCAGTGTGTGTTACAGTTAAAAAAATCTGTTGAAATGTACAGGGTTTTAACTTCTGATCTAAAGCTACCTCAACAAAGACATTATGTGCCATTATTGTCTTCTGTGAACTGAGCAGAATGTCAAGTAAAATGCAGTAAAAGAAATGTTTTCTTATCCATAATGATTTTTTTTTATTTCAGATGTAAGGATATTACAAAAAAGACAAGTTCTGGATATGGACTGCAATTTTCCAACCTAAGCAAATGTTCTATACCAACACCTAACAGAAACTGAATACAACAATGCAAGATAGCTTGGCACATTACTGTGACCATGTAAGCCCATTAGCCCAATCTAGCAAAATTGGCTTATACTACTGATCAACTTGACATTTAGTAGCAAAGTATGGATATTCAGCTATAAACTGTAGGTAGATTGGTTATGCTATTAGGGTCCCCTTCAGTTGATCGAACGTTTACAAGTTCGAACCCCATATGGCCGAGACCATATGTTTGAACTTGTAAAAGTTCGATCGGACTGAATGGAGATCTCCGTACAGAGCGGAAAGGGAAGATTTCCCATTTCCACAACGTAGTGCGATCTCGGAGTTGGTATATTTAAGTAAGGGGGGAGTGGGGGGGGTGCAGGGGGGTGTAGTCCCCCTGTTATAGATGTTTAGTTTCATGTTTTTTTTGTTTTATGTGTTTTTATTTCAGTGTTCAAACTTTTACGAGTTCGAACATATGGTCTTGGCCATATGTGGTTCGATCTACTGAAGTAGATCCACTATTAGGTGCAATGGTAGCAGAACAGTTGTATGTTGAATTTCTGAGTGCCAAATTACAATCCCCAGTAATTCTTTTCCTTTCTTTGTTTCTGTTATAGTATTTCAAATGACAGAAAACATTACTTTCAGACCAAATAAATATCTGTTTTTACTCTTATATTGTAAAAGTGACATACATTCTCAGTTTTACCTACTATGTGTTATCCTCTTGTGAGAAAAAGTAAAAAATAGGCATGTTTGTTGTGAATTGTTTCTAAAGACATTTGCATTAGGGAGGATATGACATTATAATTGTAAACTAAAGACTCAAAAGCCAAAACATGGGTTTTGTTTTCAAAATGTTTGTAAAACTACAACCACTAGCTTCAGCACATTTTGTATACATATCTCACTCATGGTGGAATATGTCCCTTCTAAGAGAGTACCACATCTAGCTATGTAGTCAGTGTATAAATATCTCAGCCTGTTGACAGCATGCTGTCACAGTACATATCACACTGGCGGATGGGGAAGGCAGGCTTCCTATTAGGAGACAGAAATTGCAGAGTTTGTAGAAGCTGCTAAAGAGGGAGGTGATGCTATCAGTTGGAAAGGATGGGCCACCCCCTGGACCAGCAAGCTGCCCTTTTCCCTACCACTTGACTCTCACTGGGGAAAAGACAGACAGTTAGGATTCCATGGCAAGAAAGAATGGGGTGTATGGCTCTCATTTAGCCTGAGAATGCCTGCCTCCTGTGCCGAAAGAGTGATTAGGCCAGTGGGGTGCAGGTACTCATGCAATTTAGCAAGGTCCTGGGAGAAGAAAAATATAATTTATTATGTTTATCTAAATAATTTATTGTAGAACTACCTTTACCTTCATATATCACCTGCCCTTCCCCACCCTAAAATATGGTAGGCCCTCATTATCTACACTTCTGATGAGTCATTGAGAAGAAAATGTAAGAAAAAATAGTGGTCACAGTAACACAATTCAGCTTGGTATCATTACACATGCACACTTCCCCAGCAAGCCTTATCATTTTTATTCAATAGTAGTCATATAACCACATTTTGCTTTTCCAAGCAGCATGCTCACCCCTAATCAAAGACAGCCACTTTCTGTTTACATGTCTAATGTATGATTGTGATGAATGTGAAAGAAACAACCTTCACAGTAATGTATTTCAGTGTGTTGCATTAATCGTGTAATTGCCCTTAGCGTTCATATATACAGCATTCTCTCAAAACAAGATAGCCACTTTCTGTGCATATTTCTGCACATTCAGAGTCATTGCAAAAAAAAAAAATGAAAGGCATAGCGGCCTCAGTAATAAATTTCAGCATGTTCATAGATGCATTCACTGTCCCTATAAAACCAGTGTTTGCACACATGCTGTGCCCCTCTGTCTCCCAAAAGATAACCACCTTCTGTGTACACCTCTAATGATAAGTTGTGATGAAAGTGAACAAATAAATTATCAAAGAAATGTATTTCATCTTGTAGCAGTTAGTGGTACAATTTGGTGCAATTATATCAAGTGCTGTGAGACAAGGCTTGCTTAACAAATATCTGTATATATCTGATATGCCTCTTTAACAGAGACAGAGTATCAAAGAAGCAAGGCGCTAGACGAGGAGGAAGCAAACTGTTAAGTTAAACAGAGCTTTTACAGAATGTTATTAAAGTTAGACTATGAAAATAAGAATAGCTAAGGTGACAGTATTAAAGTATCATTTGAAACACTGCATTGTGTCAGGACCTGATTCTATGGTGTCAAAGGATGAATTCTGATTAAGAACCAGGGGATCTAGGACTGAACAGTGGGACTGAATATTGAAGGGCCTAACCAGGAAATGGGAATGAGTGGCATAAATGCTGGCTCACCCATCTTATGGGGAAGAAGAATGTCCTACCTGGCTACATCTCCAGTGCAAGCTGGCTAAAAATACAGAGGAATCCCAGGTAGATAACCGATATACAGTGGGTGGGTGTGACCATGACTGTACGTGCACATAAAACACACTGATTCCACTGCATGCTGTGGATGGGGTTTAGGGGAGACAAGAGGAGAAACACTCCCCAGCTATCAGGCTAGCACTGCAACAGGATGCTTCTACGTCTTGTCTGCATTGTTATAAAAATGGAGAAGTATCAAGACTCAGACAGTGTGGTTGACAGTGTGGTGGGAGACCAAAATCAGAACTGAAAAAAAAGTGCATTAGAAGAATGTAGGACCTCTGTAGGTACATCTTAAAGACAGAAACGGGGATATGTCCACATGGTTATAGGTTAAAATATCCTGTGTGCATACTGTATCACCTACATGTGTTTTTGCGAGTTACACAAAACAGCTCTTAATACTAGTGGCAAGAGAACATTACTGGAATGCAGAGAGATGACAACTAATGTGCTTCTCATGCAAGGCTTCTAACATATTCATTCTCTTGTAGAACAAATAAACATGTCAGAATCTGACAGGATGGAGTCCATATTTATTTATCATTTACAACAGGATAACAAAAAACACAACCCCCAAACACTGTGGTCCACTATCAAGGAAACATTACACTCTGGAACTCCGAGTACCCATAACCCTTGTCCAGACATCTCACCCTTAGAAACTGCTTCTGAATTTCAGTCCCATTTTATAGACTCAATAGCTGCCCTCACCCAAAACTACCTACAGAATCCTGCTACCCCTGACAAACCTCCAAGCTCTAACAATGCCATTTTCAACTGAAAATCTGTCTGTACTTCTTCCTGTAGAAAAATGTTTATTATACAAACTTAAGTTCTGCTCATCCTCTGTAGACAATCTGCCATATGAATATCTAAAGATTGCTATCCCCCTCTATTGCCTACCCAGTCTCTATCTTGATCAATCGATCCATTCATGAGTCATATGTCCCATCTCTGGAAAAAAATTTACATCATTCCTCTTCATAAAGTGCAGAACTTCAGACCAATTGCAATCATGTCTCCTCTCTCCAAGATATTAGAAAAATATACTCATAAACAACTTTACATTTTTGGACCATGTCATTAAAGCCACAGATAATTTAGTTTCTTCCCTCTTTTTAGACCTCTCTAAAGCTTTTGTTACAGTCTCACATACCAAACTACTCTCAAAAATGTCTACTTTACGCTTTTCCAGTACAACAGTCACTTGGCTCTCTAGCTACCTAGCTAACCAGCTATAATCAGTTAAATATCTCTCTACTTACTCATCTTTTCTCCCAGTTAATACAGGTGTCCGCAAGGCTCTGTACTTGGCCCTGTCCTTTTTAACATATTTATAAATGATCTACATACATCTTCCCAACAAGCTATATACTTAATACAATATGCAGATGACTCCACTGTCATTTGCTCATCTAATTGTCCTTCCCAATTACAATCTATCACTCAGCAAGCTTTCATCTCTATTGAAAACTGACTCAGTGACAATCAGCTTCTCCTTAATCCAAGTAAAACAAAACTGTTCTTATTTCTCCTCAAATCCCAAACACACATGAAAGACACCTTCAAAATATCCTGTCTCAACAGTACTGAAATTGAAGTCGTATGTTACACAGTTACTCAGTGTCATAACAGATGATCAACTGAAATTTGATCTTTCATTTTCAAAAGTGCATAAAAACAACACACCAAAAACTGGGCATGCTCTACAGATCAAAAAGATTCCTTACCAACTCCTCAAGAGTTAATCTAGGCAATACATACCTCTTTCTTTACTGCAATATGCCTCACCCATTTTCACAAACATTCAGATCTCCCTAAGATCAAAACTTGAGCTTTGCTATAACATAGCAGCTAGATTTGCAGCCAGTCAGTCATACCACTCCCACCACTGCTCCGCCCTCAGATATTTAAACTGGCTTCAGAGGTGCTGGAAGCTGTTGAAAACTGGGGGGGGGGGTGAGAGGGGCACTTAGTGATCTAAAAAGTGCAATTTCTTAAAACTATTTACTACTACAACATAGATTCCCTTGGAAGACATTTTAAGCTTAGCCAATTTCCCTTTTGGTGCTTGAATTAAAATTTCCTGATTGGTCTTACCTATCCCATTGCTGTTAATTATATATTAACCCTAGTGAGAATAAATGTGATCATACTATAGATAATTTGAGGGGACCCATGTAAGGGATACAGCATTTTGGAACTGCCTCTGTCCATTAGTGGCATGAGGGGCAATCCTGGAGTACATTTTCTGTTACCCATCCTTAGATCCAAGTTGCATCTGAATATGGACAGTGATGAGCTTTGTTTTACTTGAATGGGTAGTCTGTTCTGGAACAGTGGTAGCCTCTGTGATATATATCCATCTCTCCACAACATTCAGTTTAGATACCTGGACTGAGTATTTCTGATGATATTTGACTTGCTTGTATTCAGTAGGTCCATCTGTATTAGGTCAGAGGATGCCTTGTATGCCAGGCATGTCACCTCTAAGCACTCTGTAACATACTGAATATAGTGATAAATCTTTGAGATGGTCCATGCAAGACTTATTGTTTAAGACTTGTATCCTTTTAGTAAGGTGTCTCTGTGGGTATTCCAATTGTTGCATGGGTCTGGACAGATACATGCCAAAGTGGGTATTATACAAAATGATTGACCCAATGAGGGCTTTGTAAAGCAGGACAATAACATCTCTAGATCTAGTCACAATCATTTTTTTATAAGCTGTACAGTATAGAAAGATTTTCTTATGACTCTGGGCACATATTGGTCGAAAGTTGGGCCACTGTACACACAAGTTCCCAAATACCAAACAACTGGGTCATTTCTCAGGGGGCATTGTCAATTTGGCAGTTCCCTGGAGTAGATGACTTCCCAAAAAATATGATAATGTATTTCTTGGAGTTTAGTTTCAAGTCATGATTCTGGCACTGTTATTGTTTGGGACAAACCTTCCTACATGATGGTGAAGTCATTTGGGGATTCAGTAACTGCTCCAAGCTTGCAGTTATCTCAAACTTAGTTGGCCAAAGCTCTTTGGTATTTCCTTTTACTTTTGAGATGTATATGCCAAACAGAAAACGTCTCAGCACCGAACCCTGGGGGACTTCATTGATGACTGGTCTCTTCCCCTATTTTGATCTCTATTTTGATCTCCTGCATCCTGTGAGCAAGCATAGATGTATGCATTCTTTGATTCACCATCCTGATTGTATTAACCTGATTGTATTAAAGTATATTTCTTGTATAATACAGCATCACTTGTTAGAATGTCTTTTAAATGTGTAGTTTGGAACAGTCTTCTAGTAAGCAATGAAACAAAATGTATGAACCAATAATGACAAAACTACCCATTTCAGAAAATTTCAACCATAAAAGGCCACTCAAACTTCTGCCATTACAATCCAACAATATCAGTAAATATGCAAAATCTCTGCAGAAGTACGTGGTCTAAATAATTCAACAATAAAGGGATATGTAACTAATGAAGGGGTTGCTGCTAGCAAACAATTTTTTATTTCATTCTTTCATCTACATATAAAGTGCCTGTTGCCCTTGAAGAATAAATTGCCTATGCTACATTAAAAAAATGATAAGCTAGTAATTTTACAATGGGGAATGGATGGCAAACTGATAACAGAAACATAGTTACTAGGTAATTCCTCTGAAGGAGGACATTCATAGGACTGCAGCATACACTCCCTTTAAAGTACAACTCAGTACAGTATCAGCAATCCATCTGCATACTGTGGGAGTAGAACCCACAGCCTTCTATTGTTCTACTAACAATGCAAATGACTTAGTATAAGTAGCACTAAACTTCTCTTCCCCTGAAGCTCTCAGCTCCTTGTAAAATCCACTTGACACTCAACCAAATCTCTCAACTTCACAGCACAAGAAATCTGGAAAAAGCCAAAGTTTATTGGGGGGGGGGGTCAAAGGCCCAAAACCAGGGGCACATTTTAAATATTGCTTGTATAATCTTAGAAAGTTGTTAAAATAAAGTGTTATCTGTTATCATGTGTTTCCTGAAAGATAGGAAGACTGAAACTTAAAGGGCTATCATTCTTTAGTGAATTCAGTTTTCACTGATTTGCCAGAAAACCACAAATTTTAAGAGGAATAGACCAAAAGTATGACCCAAATATTCTGTGAAAATCTGTACAGTTGAGAGCTATGGACTCAACCCCCTGAATCACAAGTGGTGGTATGGGTGGAGAATTCAGGCTCTTGTTTGCGCCTGAGTAACACTAACCACCAGGTATACCTAACTGGGGCATTTTACACACACACACACACACACACATATATATGGGAGCAGCATAACTCCTACAAATAAAAGAACAAAACTCTCCTTAAAGGCATGACTCTGGCAGCACCAATAGAACAGCAGCAGCATAACTCCTGTAACACAGAGCAATAAGAGAACAAGAACAGCTAGTTTAGTTAAAGAGAACAAGAACAGCTAGTTTAGTTAAAGAGAACAAGAACAGCTAGTTTAGTTAAAGAGAACAAGAACAGCTAGTTTAGTTAGTTTAACTTCTGCGTGTGAATCCATGTTCGCTTGAAAACTGCACTTCATTATTTTTTTCCTGACAGGTCTTGCAGCTGTAAAAGTGGGTGGGGCTCCCCCTCCCCCTGGCTCTATGGTTCCGGCACCCATGACTGGCTTGAGTTACTTCCTCCTTGCTCATAAAATGGTATACAAATCCTCATCCTGCCCTGCAACCAGCACCATTCTTAACCATTACCTCTTTAATTGCCCTCTTCGCTTATCTGAAAAATACCTCCTTGAAATCCATAAACCAAAAAAATCTATCAGTCACCGCCTATATTCCTACGCAATAACCAAGGTCTGGAACAGTATTCCTACAGATATTATAGCAATGTTTACTTAGTAGTCACATATTCAAACAGTCTCTAAAGAGATTTCTCCTTACCTCCTGGCTCTGTACATGTCTTACACCAGG